>NW_022601438.1:6094319-6096819 GCF_009176505.1 Sitodiplosis mosellana
GAGAGAGAGAGAGAGAGAGAGAGAGAGAGAGAGAGAGAGAGAGAGAGTGAGACAGAAAAAAAAAGAAGCAAGAGTGACAACAAATGTTACATACAACGAATGGCAATGGATGGCCGTGCATTGAAATCAGACTAAAGGATATGCATATATTAAGGTCAAACTGAAATGAAAATGCATGTCAAATAACAGTTTGTGCGTACGAGGAAAGAAAATTCACACAGAAATCCTAAATAAAAATTGCTGGACAAAACTCTGTTAAATTAGGAGCGGAAAAAAAAGAATTTATAGCTTCATTTAAAATTGGCGCCAATATGACGTGACACAATTTATGTATCGTATTTCTTTTTTTTCGTTTTCGAATTTGCACGAGAAAGAAACCGAAAAAAAAAACGTCCAGGGAAAAAAATATATGAAAAGCAAAACACCAAATTCAAACAAATGCAAAGCATTGAATGAGAGGAGAGCAAGAGAGAGAGAGAGAAGACCACCGCCAAATGAATTAACGTTGAAGATTTAACAAAAATGTCATTCATAATTTAATTCCATACTGGTAGAGTTTTTTTTTCTTTATGTAATTTGTCGTTGTGTATGCCGTTGTTCTTTCCTCTTAACTTGCATCAGTGAACTATTTCGTTGCAAATGGAATTGTGTGCGCGTTTCTGTTTCTTTTCGAAGTGTTTGTGAGAGGGATAGAGAGAAGAAAAATCGTGAGAAAAAACGAGAAACAAGGAGAGAAAGAGAGATTGTTCGGTGGATATGAAGTCGATGCGCACAGTTACACAAAAACAGATACGCGGCGGCCGAACCGAGTGTTCGATTATGATGCATGTGCGCGCACAAAAGCCATATTATGCCATCATGACATCTATTATATGACTATTTATAATTTTATTGGAAAACTACCAATTATCAATTATGAATTTCGTGTTCGTTAATACATTACAAGTTCAAATTCGTTCAAAAACACTGGAATGGGAATAAGAACGCAATTTCGAGAGCGCACATTGCAATCGATTGAACGACGATGTTTCGAACGAAGAATGCGATAATAATGCATTTTTCATGTGCGAGCATAAATTAACAAATACTACACACATGGGACAAACACACGAAAAGCACTAGCTTAGAATAGAGAAGAAAAAAAATGCTTACACACACACATACGAATTACGGCACATTAAAACAACAACAGCGACACAGAGCCTACGAATACCTTACACATTCACATAACGATTACAAATAAACACATAATTTATCGTCATTTTTTTTTTTGCTGTTGTTTTGTGTTTGCTTCAAAACACACTCCGTACAAAATGGCTTTCGCATTATTTTTCTTTCTTTCCTCCAGTGATGCTAGCAATCGATTCTTTTTGTGTGTGCTCACTTTTTTTTCGGTTTTTCATATAAAATAGTCAATGTGCAACAAAGCAATAGCAAAAAAGGAATATTGATAATAATCTCTCATATATTGGATAGCCAAGTGCCACGTACGGCAATCAGCCAATGTTCTAAGTGCATTACGAATCGTGATTCGTGGAAATTTGTTTGAAAAAAAAAAGGTTTTTTTTATTGAAATTCAATGGAGGCTGGAGAGTGAGAGAGAGAAATAGGCAAAAGATTTTGCCTTTGAGTCGGATTTTTGACATTTCGAGGTTTAAATGCACCAACAGCGTTTACATGTCAGTTTACACATTTAACTCATTACAACAATTACACAGACTCACCAGCTGCACACAAACATTCACACATACACACACACACACACACACAAATTGTGCACAAACTGATAATTTGTCGGAAATTGAAGGTGAAACAATGGACGCAGAGATACAATGAAAGCGGGTGCAATCGTTTTTAAGTGTGTCTATTTTGAATTTAGCGGCTGACGCTCGATTGGATTGTAAGAAATTTGTCGCTAAAGAACTTTTCGTTGATGTGAGTGAATCAGGTGGTTCGAATGTGATGATTCGGCTGTGGGAATCAAACCCGAATCGCAAACAACAAAAACAAAATAAAAAACCGAACAGAAATCGCCTGGCAAGATCAATAATTTTAATTACGGCCGTCAATTTGCCTACAGCACTTAACGCGGAAAAATCAAATGCAACCATTCGACTGCACACTTTATAATGATCGGTGTTCGTTGCAGGCTTTAGTTTTGTTTTTGCCATTAATTTCGTAGATTGCTTCTTGTCTGTCGGTCGCGAGAGGAGAGTGCGATTCGATCGAGTGACCGAGCAAGTGGCCGCCCGAGCTCATTTGCGCTCTCTTTCTGTCTTCCCTCGCCCCGTTCGATCTATACCACTGTTGATGCTGCTGTCGCCGTCGCTGTCGTCGTCGTCGTCGCACCGCGTTGCAGCTGTTATACGTTCTTTTTCCTTTGAAATAATCATTTTGTTTGTTGTCTTGTTTGTCGACAGAATGGTTCACTATGAATGAATTAAAATCATTTTGTAATTTTCTAAGTGCCACAGAAAATACGATGATATGGTGATACGTG
>NW_022601438.1:6099319-6102593 GCF_009176505.1 Sitodiplosis mosellana
AACATGAAACGTCGAATGAATTGGTTTGTGCAATGAGAAAGAGGCGGTCTCCGGGCCAGACTCATTGATTTCTGATCAAAGGAAATCGAATCGGCGATTGAGAGAGAAAATCAATCAATAGCAAACGGAATTTCCTTTGTAAATGAACACATGAAAAATGGTGATTTAGAGAAACATAAAACACACAACTATATAATTGAACCCGTCGTTCGATTTTCATTTGTGCCGAGTGAAAATGCATCAGTCAACGTGTGCACATCGGAAATGGCACACTGGGAGAGTGAAAGAAATATGGCCCAAAGAACCAAGACAACAACAACAACAAAAGCAAGAGGAGAAAATGATCGGCGTAAAACAATAAGAGCTGGCGCCAGCCAAAATGAAATGCATCTCGAAAACAATCTAATACAAATACGAAACAATGATAGAAAGAAGCAAACGAAAATAAAACAACTTTACACATAGCTAATAATCAGGAGCAAAGAAAAGCAAGGCAATGGAAATATTGACAAAAATCGGTAAGAAGTTTATTGAATTCGACGACGGCACCGAGATTCATTTCGAACCAGCACTGTGTATATGTGTGCGTGTGTGTAGAATGTCTAAATTGATGTGCTTTGTTGATGCATATTATCTCTATTGTCACTTTCGTTCATCGTCTCTCACTCAGTTGATTTCTCTGTGTATCCGACAGTGTACAAACAAGTGTTTTGCACTGAAAAATCAATTCGACTGACTTTGAGAAGGTGAACACCAAAGGTAGATAGAGAAAAAAAAACTCATCAATGGAGTTTGGCAATTTCAAGAAGTGTCGAACGACCGACAGAAAGCAAATTGAACGAGACGAGAAATAAGACATCAAAAACAATAGACACCTACGTGGTTGTTTTTTTTTTCTTCTTCTTTCCCTTTTTTTCGGGTAAACTTAATAATATAATAGGGAAACAAATCACGTTCAAAATATGTGCAAAAGGGAAAATCCGTAAACGATTGCCTATCATAAATTACCATAAAAATGGCAACGGGGCTCTTTGTTCGTTGCAGGTTATTGAGCATTTATTATCCTTTTTCGTGTCTTATTGCATGCATTTTTTTTCGTCTACTTGTTCTCTCTATCTCCGCTTGCATGGGCCTTTCTCTCTTTCGGACGGTTTCGTTTTAAATAAGAAATTTGAAAGAAAAACGAAAACGAACACACACACACACAGATCAATAAACACTTGGAGACCTGAGCTAGAATCCATTTACGTTTTAAGCTGCTTGTGGAATACAATTACCGCCTGCGACTAACTGAGACATAGCAATGGGTGTAGAGAAAAAAATGAAGAAACCAATGAACATGTTACATGTGCACAGTGCACAATACATGCGCCACGTAGTACAAGTACATTGATAGGATTGTTTTGTGACTGCCCAGCAGGTATTCGACGATATTAATTCGAACCTAAGACGATGACGACGACTACGACGACGACGCTGGCTATATGGCAACCGTAAAAAGTTCGGTACAATTCTCTCTCTCTCTCTCTCTCTCTCTCTCTCTCTCATCCCATTGAGAGTAAGGGACAAGAAAAATAGAGATAGAAACCCGGCATGTTGCCAAGTGCCGAAATGCATAACAAGTTCATTAAGCGCTAAATGCTTATCTATTCGTCTAAATCTCGTATTCAATTAGGCTAAAATAGCGAAGAACCTATGGCGTATTCTTAAAGTAGAATGGAAAACAACAACAACAGGCAAATACGTTTGGTGTTTCTTCGTTGTCTCAATTGTCGCACATGCAATGCAATATCAATGCTCTGATTTATTGCACTGATATGAATTTTCCGTTGGTTCCATTGAAATTCTCCAACAATTTTATTGCTTTGCTTATGGCGACACATGAGTGTATATGTGTGAATAGACCTTTGACTTATTCATTTCAGCGATTGATTCACAAAGTTTTCGTAGAAACATAATATTCGATTGTGTCTGCGTTTAAGGTGACGAATTTCCTGTAATTGTTGTTGTTCGTTTTTTTCCTATCTTGTTTCTCTGACGCAAAATTTTATCTATTCATTTGAAATGACTTACCTGACAAATACATTTGAAACATTTCATATCTTTGATTGAATCAACTGCCACTTCTTCGCCTTCATTTGAGCACGGCTCCCTTCGTCCCACTGCGAAATTAGAAAAGAAAAACGAAAGGCGAATTAAAAAGGCGAATTACGAGCTATCATGAATGTATATCAGCAGTAAATTTTCTATTAAAATTGTTTTAAACGATCGCACAACGAAAGAATGATCTGGTGCAAAAAGAGCAGAAAATCAGTGCAGCGTGTACGAAAGACAAAAACACTCTAGCTTGACAGCGTGTATGTGTGTGAGTAATTTAGTTTCGTTGTAATTGATTGATTTATCTATATATATTGTATGCTAAAATTATTTCAAAAACAAATTGATTTTCTTTTCATCGCCCAAGCTAGCTAGCGATCAGCAGCATGAACGCACATATAGATGAATTGACGTCGTTCCACTTTAAACCGATCAATCGAGAGAGTCTATTTCTAAGTTATTGAATCGCAGTGAACCGCTGCCAATTATTTAAACCGTATTAGCTTTGGCGCACCACAAAGCAACCAACAACGAGCAACTGAACGTGCGCGCAACAAATCATACAGAACGGACATTAAGCAGCAGTGTATAGTCAATGCATATGTCGTGTTGGACAACTATTTGTCATTATATTAAGCGAAATGTGATGAAAAAAAGAGATCTATAAATTCCATAAAGGTTTTGAGCAGCAGCAGCAGCAACAGAACTGCTGTTCTCTTTCCGTAGTTTTTTTCCGCTCGTATGTTGCGCTTTTGTTGTCATCAATGTTGTCCTTGTTTCATTGTTGTTATTTGATAATCGAGCACTGAACGTCGAACGCGAAGCAAACTGATGAATCGATGCAATGTGATTCCAATTGCATCCATTTATCGCAGCAACAGCAAGAGAAACAGAGAACGAGCACAACAGTAAAGTGTTTGATTTTATATAGCCGTTGTGGATGATCAGGTCATCGGCGTTTGCGTATATATTGCTTTTTTTCATTGGTTTTTTTTTTGAAAAACCAAAATGTGCACACGATAAGTTATACACATATGCTTGACACAAACAAACAAACAAACAAACAAACAAAAATTCACATATCTTCTCAAGCACTTTTTGAGCATTCTCTTGAGCGTTGATTGTTTTTCTCTCTCTCTCTCTCTCTCTCTCTCTCTCTCTCTCTCTCTCTCTCTCT
>NW_022601438.1:6102603-6169791 GCF_009176505.1 Sitodiplosis mosellana
TCTCTCTCTCTCTCTCTCTCTCTCTCTCTCTCTCTCTCTCTCTCTCTTCTCATTGTGAATTTTCGATTATAACCAGACATATGTACCCGTTCCGAAGCAAACATGCGTGTGTGTGTGTGTGTGTGTGTGTGTCCGTCTGCTGAAAACGGATTTGCGAGAGAATCGTCTTGAAATTAATCGGAATTTCAAGTTGAAATCCATAAACAAAAATCACCGACCTTAATTAAGTGGATTGGCGCTCACAAGCCACACGCATTTTTTACGTACTTGAAATAGCATCGCGAACATTTACTTCAATTCGGTGCGATAATACGGCGCTATTTCTCAAATACACACAATGTACTCACACACACACCACATACCAAAATTTATTGATACGCTTTTTTTCACTTCTTTTCACTCCTCATATTTATGGTAGATCCGCATTCTTTGACTGCAAACAGTTTTTTTTTGTCTTTCGCTTGCTTTTGTACTGACTACTTCAGATAAACGGTTCGTATTGCATTATTTTTGGGTATATGTTAGGGTTTTCTTATTTCCATTGATTTGATATGGTCAAAATGATATTTTATGCGATCAAATATGCAATTTTCATCACAAATAACTATAAGTATCGTTACAGTTGTTTACGCACGGAATATAACCACTATCCAATGGGTTGTTTCACTGGATAAAGTCCGCATGTGTGTGTATGTGAGTCCATTTTTCCTTCTTTCTCTTCAATCGACAAAATGATAGGTTTTTCTTGAAAATAAGGGTCGCTATATTTAGATGCCACAACTTGAAAAATTATTACGAGAAAATTACGATTTTTTTCAACTTCACTTGCTTGTTTGCTGGTAATTTCGTATAAATAAATAAGTTTAATTGTTTCAGGCTTTCAATTATTTCAATTGCATTCATTGATGTACTCGGTGTGTGTGTGTGTTTGTATTTATTGCTGCTGCTGCTGCTGATCACCATGATGATGGTGATGATGACGACGTGTTGTATGCAATGTGCTGTGTATTAGCACAACTATTTCTGCGCCAAATCAAACCAGCAATTCTATTCGATGTGGTCTTTTATTTTTCCAATTGGCACGATCAACACATTAACAATTGCAATAAAAGAAGAAACATCCACAGAAAAATAAGCTCAAAAAAATCGCCCTTCCCTCCGCCGACCATCAATTACGGCCAAAGAGCTGTTTTGTTGTTATTTTCTGTGTGTTTTTTGAGCAATTTCTATTGAGAGTGTTGTTTTTTTTCTCGTCTTTAATCGTGTGTTTTTCTGTAGAAAATACTGCGTTCCGCTTAATTTCAGTAAAATTATAATTATTGGTAGAGTGTGGCATTTGTTTTATATTCGAAAATCGTTCGCAGAGCACTCTGTGCTTTCTCTCTCTCTCGTACATAAAATAAATTGTGTTCAACAAGCAAACAATTGGTCGAAAACGGATTTCAAACTTCATTTGCAAATCAAAAGAAGAAATGTGAAAATTCCACGAATGATTTTTGTTTTCCGATCGTGCATCGTTCGACCGTGGTCGCGAGAGAGCGCATGAGCATCATCATTTCATTGGTGGGATTGTGCGAAACGAAAGTGATGTAGAAGAGAGATGGCACACACACACACATGCTCATTTCTATGAACAACAAAAACAATATTATATTCGAGTGCAGAGAAGAGAGGAACAACACAACAACAAAAAAACACACTACTGTGCGCAATAATGGGTAATGCGAAAACATTTATTTTGTCTACGCATTCCCGTATCCATTACACTCTTGCGGAATGTGCAACGGTTGGTTATGTTATTGTCACCACCATTGCATTTCTTTAGATTATATTTTTATTTCTATTAATTTTCATTCCATTGCCGTAAAGCATCCACATTTTTATAGTTTCTCAACTCTTTAAGATCGTTTTGTGTGTGTCTGCTCTGTGCTGTGCTTGCCTGTGCAGCAATTGCCATTTGTTGCGATGAAAACGTTTCATTGTTGCTAAGAAAAGGTAGACCAGGAATTCAAATAATGTTGCAAAACGGTTTGAATTGAGCGAAAAATGTGCTGTATTTATACACACATACACACCACACTCTATTGGGAAGTAGATGAGAGTGAAGAAAAGAAGAGAAAAAAAAAACAACAACAACAACAACAGCAACTATATAATAAATAAGCACAAGCAAAAGAATTAAGTTCTTTCTTCGGAATTTTGCTTGATGTCTCGATTTTCGTTGTGCAGTTGGTGCGCGCCAACTGCACACACGGTGTGTGCATTCAATGTGCGCACATTTTGGCGATGTGAGATATTTTTCCTCCTTCTCTATGCGTTCGTTGCATTTTCTCTGCATGTTTATGTTAAGAATTTTCGAATGAATTAATACGGCGAAACACAAGCAGCAACACACCGCATAGCATTGCATCCTGACACTGAACGGGATTTTTTTGTGTGTGTATGTGTTTTTGTGTAAAATCGGAATCGAGTTTTGCTGTTTTCTTCGTTTCCGAAATTTTATTCTTTCTTCTCCGTGTTTCTCATTTATCGTGGTGACACATCCTTTTGTTTGTTCAATGAGAAGGCACTTTTTTTTATATCTCATCATTCTTCCATATTTTTTTCGGTACACATGCAAAGAGTCCGGCTCTCAGCATGAGCAAACTCGCACAATAACCCAATATTTCGTTGTTGTTCCTTCATCAAACAACATTTCGACGACGACGTGGGAATTTTTCTCTGATACTTTTTTCCTCAGTCTCTCTCCTTCGTTTCGGTTTCGTCTAAAACATATTTTTAATGAGTTTGTCGGGATAAAACAAAAAAAAAAAATACCGAGGAAAAATTCACAGGAACCAATTCACATTTTTCTGTTTTTTTTTTGTACCTCCACCTGCATCGAATGGCATTTTCTTGGTGGCGCTTATGCTCCGGCCATTTGATTGAGTGACTCATCGGTCAGCAATGAATTGGGTTGATTATTTTTTATTGTTTATTTGACGATAAACAGCGTGTCAGCAACATTTGTCTATGTTATGATTGGATTGAATTGATTGTCGAGAGGATGACCGCATTTACACGGATGCAGATGCATTCGCCTCAAAAGTGCACGTGAAAATAAATGTTCCATTGAGTGTTGTGCTTGTATGTCAGAATTTTATTTTTCCATAAATATTTACACGCTAACGGTAAGTCAAGTGTTTGTTTCAGATGCAGCAGCCGCAGAAGCATAGCCATAAAAACAGACGGTTTTTTTTCTTATCATCTTCTTTTTCGCTTATTCAAACAATCTACCGAAATCTCAAGCCACACCGATTGTTTATGAAGCGAGAGGATTGTTGTTTTGTCGTTTTTGCTTGTTCACCATTTTCAATAATGCCAGAGTACAGCCCAGACACATACATCCGCATTAAGATGGGAAAACTACATGTGGATAAACATTTTGCAGGCTGGCGCTTCAATTGCTCTCGCTTGTGTCACTTTTATGACAACATGTGAAATTTGTATGTGTGCTCGTTTCGATCGTTCAGCATCGGTGCTCTTTGTCTGTCATTCGGCATTTGTGCACACATTCGACACACTCATTCAGTCTGTGTGTCCCTTGCTCGCCCGACAAGTCTCTCCTGCGCTCGACATTCAAACCAAATGAATACATCATCCTGTCTCGAACAGGTAAAAAGTAAACACAAAAACACACACACGTTGCCACAGTTTGGTGTATGTTAAGTCGATTGCTCTTGCCGAATCTCGCTTCATATTTTTATGATTATTTTTTCTTGTCGGTCGTTTTCCTTTCGCTATGGCATTTATCTACTTGATTATTTGTTTAAGTTTCGTTTTTTTTTCTCTTTTCTTTTTCTCTCTGCCTCGATCTGTGTTTATTTCATTTTGTTTCGCTATTTCAACAAGGAATCTAAGACTTTGTGCTATTCTCTTCTCTTCTCTACTTTTTTTTTTGCATTCAAGGTTGGTTTCTCATTCTACGTGTATTTTATGTGCTCAGTTGTTTATATTCCAGTGATAAATCTATTTTCATTTCGGTTTTCCCAGCCGGTGGGTGGATGGCGCTTAGCAACTTTTTCCTCTTCTTCTTCGTTGGCTTCATCTCAAAACATTTGGATGTGTTTACATCAAATGCCACTTCCTCATGTTTCGACATGAAAATTTCAGCAAATTGCTTCCGTCTTCGAAATACTCGTTCTCTCTGTCTCTGTATTACTCTGTGTATGTTCAGAAAAAAAGCGAACATTTTCAAAGAAAGATTTTTTGTGAGCTTGCGATAATGGTCTATCATTTCATTTATTTGAATGATATTTTCCATAAACCAAAGAAAAAACTGGCTTCGACCGAGCATTGTGTTGTGTATATAAGCGTTTAGTGGTGGCATTTTAACGATCGTCTTGGCTGGCATAAAGTTTTACCGAAACTGTTTTATGAACAACGACCATCGAATACACACTCTTTTCGTACACATACACCAAGAGCCATAATGTAAATGAAAATGACAATGAAAACCGTTTGCTGGGTAAATAAAATGTAATAAAAAAGAAAACAGGACGATTCATTCGAGAGGAATGTCACATTCAGGACGTAAAACACTGTCTCCTCATGTTCACCATCGCGTTTTTTGTTGTTGTTGTTTCTTTCATTCGCAACGAAATTTTTTTTTCAATGAACTGCTTCATTCATTCATTCAAGTGTTCGGTGCTTCTCCTGGTTCACTAAGCCAAGAAAAGAGAATGACAACGAAAAATATGTAAATATGTATTCAAATTTCATCTGGAAGATGACAAAAAAATGCGCTCAGCAAATGATGACTATGAAATCCACTTATTTTATGTATGGTAATGTTGCTTCAGTCGCATGTGGAACAATTGGAAAGATACACACAAACACATACATCGTAATTGAATTGGATGTGGACACATAAAAATGTTGTCATCGGGTATTTTGTTAAGTGTTGCTCATTGCTTTCGGTTTTGCCAAAAAAAATATGAAGCATGTGGTTGATGAAATGAAGCAACGAGAGAAGAGATTGAGTGAAGATCGAACGAGGAAAATGCGAATAGTATGTGCATTTATATAGAGAATAAATCGCATGCGGAGCGTGCATAGAAACAGTTCGCGGTGGTGGAATGCCGTTGCTGAGGGGAGGATTTTTTTTTTTGGACCAACAACAACTGTAACAATAGCTAAAACACCAAAATCGGATCAAATAAAATGAAAATATATAAATACGAATGGCAAATGGATGGAAAGTAATGAAATTGTTCAGACCATAGCAGCAAAATCAGCAGCAGCAGCAGAAATCGAAATTTGAAATAAAACAAGGAACAAGAGAAGAAGATACCACTAAAAAACAACTAATGACAAACATCAAATGCTCTACAACACATTCCCATTTATTTAAACGACATAATATGCATTTATTGTATGAATCGTATAGATTTTTCTAGAGTTCCTGTTTGTTGTTTGGCATTAACAACGCTTTATTACACTGCTTGCTGTACGCGCGCCCGCGCTCTTTGTCTTTATTCACAATCAATTCGGTTGCGTGTTTTTTTTTTGTTTTGTTTTTTTCGGGCTTCATTCATTTTTTTTTCAGTTTAAATGCGTTATTTGAACGAGCACTTTTTTTTCGGTCGCTCATTCGTCGGCATGCTCTTTGGTTGGTGTGTTGTCGGGGACGATATACAGAGCAGTGAACATTCATTGAAAAATTATGATAACAGCTAGATAAACAAAATAGCGATAATAATGCGATATGAATAAATGCGTATGCTCATTTTTTTCGGTGTTGCTGTTGTTGCTCTTGCCTCGATGTGGAAATAAAAAGGGTGACTGATGAGCGCGCGGGGATGCTACTCTCGCTCTTTCTCTCTCGCTCTCGACGATAAATTTGATTTGCATTAATTCTATGGAAATTTCAATAGATTTTCTAAATGGTTTTCACTTACATGAATGAAATCGAACATGGTGTTAGAGTGCTGCTTACTCGTGTGTTCCATCATCAAATGGATTAAAAATCGTGTAACTTTCAATTCATACCAATTTCTACTGACATGGTGCATTATTTGCGTTGAATTTTTTTTTTCTCTTGTTTTTCTTTCGTATAAATTCAATTATGAGATACAAAATTGAATTTGATGCTGAAATGTGGCGGTGATTAAATTTCTCCTACTGCCAAATTTATGAATGAGTTAAGTGTGCATGTTCGGTGTTTGTTGCAAGCATCGATGGTCGAAACACGAGAGCGCGGCGGTAATCGTGTCCGAAGCACGAAAATCACAATGCAACTTAATGGTCGAGTTGTGTGAATTTAATAGCCTAGCAGTAACTGACGTGGACCACCATGCATTCTAGCAACAAGACAACATACTAAAAAAAAACAACCGAAACAACAACAACCATGCACCAATGAATAAACAAACCGTTTTCAATTGGCTTATTTGCATGCGTGTGCAGATGAATGCGCCTCGAAAGAACACGACCAACAGCAAAAAAACCAGAGCTGAATATGTATATATATATATATATATATATAAGAGAATGGAATCAACCACTCGCGGAAACATTTCAAACGAATCCATAATTTTTCGTCAAACCATAAATATGGTTTGTGCATTTAAACTTTTGACAACAGCATAAATATGCCGATTTGTCACCAAGTGTCTGCGTGTGTTTCCCTCCATTCGATTTCGATATGCGCGCACTCAGTTTGCATCAGTATGTGTATTTTTATTCCACATTGCCTTTGTCGCTTGCTGCTCATGCTGCCTTCTTTGCTTGTATGTATCCAATTCGTTTCGTAACGATTTCGATAACAGAATTAATATCTAAGCTCATTTACATGTTGAACTTGTCAAGAATGGCCACGCGCGCGTCCATGTTAATCAAAATCGTATCCGATTCTGTATTTTGGCCAGATCAGTTTGATAAGTGAGAGACATAACCAATTTTAAAGTACACACAACCTATGCTATTCAAAATTATGGTCATCATGTGATCACCACTTGCATTGACTGTTCACATGTGAACACTTTTGAATGGGCTCAAAACTCTGGTGTCTAAAATGAATGCGGCGTTTCCGCTGCAAACTGGATCGAATATCGTTTGTACTTACTTATACTTTCGTGGGTTAAAGCTGAGTCGATAGTCGTTGTTATGAAGAGAATTCCAAGTAATATTCTGATTCCGGCTTCCATTTTTGTTAGATTTGCTAGGAGTTTTTGGTGTATTTGGTGGTGGCAATTTCGCACAAATGCAACAAATGAAAGAAACAAACACGACGATTTGATGATTGCTGAAATGAGATAAGAAAAGATTTTTGGTGTTGATCAGCTTAAGTTCATTAAAATGGCAGGTGGGAGAGAGAGAGAGTGTGTGTGTGTGTGTTGTATTTCATTTTCGGCTGCTAAAAAGCATCATTTGACTGATGATCGCATGCGATATCGTAATGTATGCGCGGCAGTCTTTCAAGTTTCATTTAATTTTTCATAGAAACGAAAATGATTACCGAGATCCTATATATTTATGTGTGTGACAGTCTCTTCGTTTCGGCCAATAACAAGATAAACATGGAAGAAAGACCAACAACAACAGTGAAACAAAAATCGAAAATAAAAGCGGCATCACGCCACGATTCTAATCGCCCA
Source organism: Sitodiplosis mosellana (assembly GCF_009176505.1). NCBI lineage: Eukaryota > Metazoa > Arthropoda > Insecta > Diptera > Cecidomyiidae > Sitodiplosis > Sitodiplosis mosellana. The sequence goes on from NW_022601438.1 coordinate 6,110,241, forward strand.
TAAAATTTGAAACGGGGAAAAAAGCGATTAAGACAAGAATAAAATACACAAATTTTCATAAATGAGTTAATGGAGAAATGAAGTTATTAGACGAAATGCCGTTCAACAGGTGAGCCAATAAAATTGTATATCGAAAATGTCAATAGATTCAGTTCATCGTTCATTCAATTTGCACCGTTGCCGATATATAGTCAAATCAACAGAGAGTCGGGAGTGTCGACTGTCGATAGGCAAGACGATAATCGATTTGCGATAGGACAACATATACACGAAATTGACATTCAAAACCAACAACATCAATGTGCTGATGATGTTGTGCACCTGTGACCAGATATTGGATAATTGAATGTAACTATCGATGAAATCACATAACTATGACATTTATTCCCTTTTAACATGCGCTGATCTGTAGATTGAATCATGCACACAACACACATAATGCGAGAGTGACAGCACAAGAGCACCAAAACGCAAACACTTGTGGATTATATGGTGACCAATGTGTGCACATTTATGACTTATATGGAAAGATTATTATGCAATGCACAGGCACAAGTAGCACCAGTAGCAGCGCAACAGAACAAAAAGACTCCCGAACGACATACACAGCACACACATGCGAAATCAAAAAGGTGACAACAACAATCGATTGGGAAAAAAAATTGAAATATAATGATTGTAAAGCATTTATTGATTATTAAACAGTGACGTTGTGGCAGAACTGTTGTTGATTCAATTTCGTGAGCCTTTTTTTGCACTCGACTGTTTATAAGAGAGGAAAATTAATAATAATTGACACTAATGTGTCAGCATTGAATAAAGTAGTTTATTTTCGTGTTCTGTATGCATGCGGTGTGCGTGGTTTTCTCTCTCTCTCTCTCTCTCTGTGTGTGTGTTTTTCGTTCTGTTGTTGTTTTTTTTGTATATGTATAAACATATGTGTGCTGTTCCTTCGTTTTTCTCATCGATCTTTCTCAATGCACGCCGTGTAGCTTCTGAATTTTTACTTGTCGATTTGCGATTTCGATTTGTGTATTCGCATATTGCACTCTTGTGGTATGTATCATTTGTTTTTCTTTTCGATGTGTTAACGATTTTTATCGTCGTCACAATTAAATAATATCTTTTTGTTTCGTGCATTCGTTCGTTTGTTTGTTTATTTTCGAGTGCACGCGGACTTGCACGGTGCATTTGTGATTTTTTGTTCGAGCCTCTGTGTATGGAGCTTCTCAGTATCACTGGCACTAAGCATGACATACACACACTTCAAAAATGATGATATGGCATGATGACGGTGATTTATTTTTCCACGGCGCGTATCCAAATACGCGCATTTGTTTCTACGCGCAGAAAGCGAGAGCAAGAGCCAAGCGAAAAGCGCATTTGTTCGAGAGAGTGTGTAAACAAGTAGCAGACCGTGTTGATTGAGTTGAAGCGAAGGAAAACGTTTACACATTTCATATTGAATGTTGCTGTCATTGCACAACAACTGTAGCAGCCACAAGATTCAACAAGTTAATAGATAATGTGGAAAATGTGTCAAAAACATTGAGAGAGTGAAAAAAAAACGACATAACATGAGTGTTTTTTTTTGTATTCATTCATTTGCCATTTTTTTCCTCTTAAATAACACACAAATCCATTTAGCAGCTTCCAATAGAGAGAGAGAGAGAGAGACCGATCGTATTTCGCAATTTGCAATAATCGAAACAAAACTATGAGCAACAAACGCGTTTTTCGGATCGGATGCAATTGACATTGCATGTGAAAATATAATTTTGAAAATTGGGAAAACTCGGCTATTCAATGGAAATTTATTGTTTATTTTTATCTATTTTGAGAAACTATTTCAATTTGTTTAGTTCCGTTTCTGTGGAAATCATCTCGGATGAATCATGGTTCGGGAGAAACCAAGATTGTATTTTTGATTTCATGCATTATTTTATAGCTATTTAGAAATGTGAAAAGGCAATTCCGAAAATGCCAACAAAACTGAATGAATCGAGCAAGGTGTTTGTGTGAAATTCGTACGAGCGATAATGGAACGTCGAAAATAAGTACTCTCTGGTTGAAATTCATCATAGCCGAATAAACAACCAATTCCAAGAAATGTTTTCGCATTTCGTGATGTCTCACATATATCGAAAATGATTTGGTCGCGGGCGCGCACATCAATTTCAATTCGATTTGTGTGTCTAGGTTTTTTAGTTGTTGTCGTTGTTATTGTTGTTGTTGTTTGTGGAACTCACATTTCAAGCGCCACGAACAATAAGACAACACTCTCGATTTGATTGCGACGATGATGGTAGCAGTGCGCCCGAGCATTTGTTAAACTAACATGATCGAAAATCATTATCGCAGCCACTTTTAAATCGACAACGGCATTTAATAATTTGTTCTATTTTTAAAACGAATTTTTTTTTTCAGCGTTTCTTGTGTATAACTCTATGGAATTATGCATATAAAAATAAGAAATAAGCGAAAGAGAGGGAGAGAGATAATACACATGGAAAGATGAATTAATTATTGAATGGGAAAAACCCTCTGTGTGAGGGACATGAACACAGATTGATAGATTTAAACGAGAGAAAGAGGGAAACGAAAGAGAAACACACAAAACTGAAACGAAGAATTCTACTTGAAACAAATGTAGACAGCGGTTTCTTTTTGGTTTCGTTACCCGTTCTACCTTTTGTCTATTTCTGGTTCTATTTTGAATGAAGAAACTGGCGAAGGAGATAAAATGAATAGTGACACAAAAAGAAGATGAATGTCTGAAAAAGAAGTCACTACGATCGAATGCCGCATATTTTGCATAAAAATAAATTAACTGGAATATTAATGGGCACGAGCGAAAACCTGTGCACAGGTTTCTCTCTTTCTCTATCTCTGCAGCGCCAAGGTGATTATCGAATAATTCAATTTGATTTGTGGATGATCGTACAATACGTTGCACAATCCGTTCTCAAATGTAACGCAAAATGCATTCCCATTTCAATCAGTTTGCGGCTACATGTCATGCAGATCGTACTTTCCACGATGTCGATTGCTTTGACGAAGGAAAAAAACGCATCAACGACGAAAAAGTCAAATTGGCAAAAATGTAGAATATTCAACAGCGAAAAGAAGGAACAAGTAGTTGAACAGCAATCGATAGATGCATTGAATTGAACGAAGAAATTATTCTCAGGAGTTGATTTGGTCATCGATCGAGAGATGGGTAAAGGGCAAGAAAAGGAGCGATAGAAATAGCGAAAGCAAAAATGAAAGAGAAATAGACTTGAATTGCATTGACGAAGAACATTGAAGAGTCACACAACAGAGAATGGAAGCAAAGAAAACGAAGCTAAGATAGAGAGAGAGAGAGAGAGAGAGAGAGAGAGCGAATGGTATACCACTATAGTTAATTCACCATAAATGTCTTGTGAAGCCTTTCAATTGGCCTGTGAATATGTATATTGAATTGTAACAGGTGGCAACGGCGATTCAAACAGTATCAAAGAATTTCACGACCGAAGCAGTGCGCGCCAGTTTAAGCGTTTAAGCAACACCACAATGGAAGAGGTAGAAAAATCAAAGAATGGAAAAATTACTTGTGACCACGCCAGCATATTACAATGTATCATTGTGGTAAAAACGATTGGGCATAAATGAGAGAATGGGCCACGATAAGGGGAAGGAGAAAGAAAATATGCATGAATTGTGCTCATCCACAGCGCAATTCGATTTTTGTACATGTTTTGGTGCATAGTGGAAAAGATGAATATTCAAATCTTGGCAAATTTGCCGAAATGTCTTCGGGTAGGGCGATTTCAATTGTAGATTTTATGTAGTTTAATGTAGTGTATTTACTTTTTTTATGTAGGAATAATTTTTTTGAGTAATCGGCTATCGAAAACCCGCTCCAAAATGGGGATACTCAAATCTTGGTCAAAAAACGAATTTTCCATGAATCAAATGTTTTTTCGAATGGAGAATGGTTTCAAAAAATTGTAGATAAATTGTAAAATTCAAATCAGTCGTCCGATTCTTGATATTTTCAACAACTTATTTGACAACAGCAGTGTTTTGTTTTTGTAGGGAGAAAAAATGCTCCAAAACTGGTCCAAACTGTTTTATTAATTGTAGTGACCTAAAAATAATTGTAGAAGCACCTACGGTTATTGTAGTGGTCGGAATTTAATTGTAGTGACCCAAAAATAATTGTAGAACTACCTTCGGTTATTGTAGTGGTTCTACAATTATTTTTGGGTCACTACAATAACCGTAGGTGCTTCTACAATTATTTTTAGGTCACTACAATTAATAAAACAGTTTGGACCAGTTTTGGAGCATTTTTTCTCCCTACAAAAACAAAACACTGCTGTTGTCAAAAAAGTTGTTGAAAATATCAAGAATCGGACGACTGATTTGAATTCTACATTTTTTCTACAATTTTATGGACCCTAGAAACAATAGAAAAAAGATTTAGTTTGTGGAAAGTTCGATTTGGGGCCAAGATTTGAGTATTACCGATTTTGGACCAATTTTCATGACTCGTCCCGATATCGAACGAACGGGCAGACATATTTGAAAACGGACAATTGATTTGAATTCTATAATTTATCTACAATTTTTTGAAACCATTCTCCATTCGAAAAAACATTTGATTCATGGAAAATTCGTTTTTTGACCAAGATTTGAGTATCCCCATTTTGGAGCGGTTTTTTGATAGCCGATTACTCAAAAAATTGTTCCTGCATAAAAAAAGTAAATACACTACATTAAACTACATAAAATCTACAATTGAAATCGCCCTACCCGAAGACATTTCGGCAAATTTGCCAAGATTTGAATATTCATCTAGTGGAAAAGGACCGTTGAGCGCGACATGCCAAAGAGTTCAAACTCTCACCATAAACACGCATACACACTCATAATAACAGTAATAAATGCTGCATAAATATTTATATTTATTTAATAAGAATGAAGCGAGGGAAAATGAAAGAAATAAGGCACATATCATCGTTATCGAAACCGATGATTTGCTTAATAAAATTGCATTTCCTATTGTGTGAGCGTCTCATCGCATCGGCCAAACGATGACGGAAAAAAAATTAAGTGAATAATAACAATAATAATAATAATAATAATAATGATAATGATGATGAAGAAATAAGAAGAAAAACGCAGCGATCAGGCAGCATCCATGGCAACCAAATGGCTAAGAAGAAAGACAGCAAAGGTACAGAAGACAGCGCGAAAGATTGAGCGAGAAAAAAAAAGAAAATTCAAACCAAAGTAAACAAACTGAACGAACAGCAACACGACCAACCACGATATATAATGCGCGAATAAGCGATAGGTCTTTAACCAAATACACAATAAAAATGCACAAAACACCGAGAGAAGTGAATTTAAACGACGACTAGCACAGCAACAGCACACAGAAACGAAAAGAAAATCTAAGATAGACAGACATGAATGAGAGAGAATGAGAGGGGGAAAAAAAGTACAGCAACGATGCAAACAAATCGTAACGACAACCGTCTGTTTTTGTTTGAAAACAGACGAAAAAGCGCCACAGCAATCACGCAGTATCACATCGTATATTAATTGCATGTAGATGTGGCCAGCACACACACACACACACACGCTACTATTTCTCTTGCTCTTTCCACTCTGTGCTACACGATGCGGTATGGAGTCTCTCGAATTGCATCTTTGGCTATTTGCACGAAAATGGAAAATTTATTGAGAGCGATTGCACCGGGGAGGTTTGAGGCAGCAAGGGAACGGATGCACAAAAAGAAAAACATCTCCGCAGCATTCCATTGATAATCATATAGTGTAACCGTTGCGGCAATAACACACACACACACACATGACGCAATGAAAAGAGGAAAAAAAGAAATTCATGCATAAAATACAACATTTGCAAATGCGAGCAAAGCTGGCGAGAGAAAGAAGAAGAAGAAGAAAACGACACGCTGAACTGACTCACAAATAGACGGAGAACATAGCTGGAACAGAACAGATTCGAACAGGACCGAACAGAACACTCTAAGCAAGAGAGAATTTAATGTATGGCAAACGATACAAGAGGAACGAAAAAAGAAAAAAGAAAATAAAAAGCAAAGCAATTAATTTATTTAATATACAAGCGAAACGATATGCGAAAAACTGACACATTTTTTTTTCGGGCGGGTTCGGTGTATTGTGAATGTAAAACACTGAGGCTTTTTAATTTTTTATTGTATTTTTTTTTATTTCAGCACAAATATACCATTTCATTCAATAGACTATTGCATTGCTTTAAAACGCAAAATGAGTAATGATGATATGAGCGCCGGTGATTTTTCAGTGCCTCATCCACATATAGTACTCGTTACTCTATGCGTGATTCATTCGTATGCAATCGATCGACTGATCGAACTCGGTAAGAATGTGTGCGCATTTTGTGTGGCAGTGATTTTCAGCGCTTCTGGTGACCCCGTAGGGTCTCATTCGAAAAAAAAAGTAAAAACAAAAATTGGATGAAATGGCTTCATAGCAAAGTAACACACATACGACAATGCCAAAATACTCGGTATATCATAAAAAACACCAAACCAAACCAAGCAAACAAACAATGTAACAAAAGATATGAATGCGTTTCAGGTCAAGCTTAGAGGTCGTATAAATCATTCGCATTGATTCTGATTTGGTTTATTGATAAGTTCATTCGCTTTGTTGTTTTGGAATGCAACGCCGAATGCAACGTAAATCATATTCATTTCCATAAAATATCATAATTTGACCCGTTTAACGATCCAACCAACGTAGAAAAAAGGAGGAATTCTATTCGACCGACCGACCGGCCGACGACAAAAACGACAAGAAAATACGTCTTTTCGTGAGTGTAAGTGTGCGTGTGTCGTTGAAAAGAAGATCAGAACATCAGGAAATTGATTGCCAGTATCAGTTTGTACTGCGAAATTACGGCACCGTTTCGTCATTTCATCTCGCGCGAACCTTTCGGAATCGCCATAGAAATCAATTAGTCAGTTAGAGGAGTCTTTATAATCATTCAGAGCAAGTGCTCGTTCTCGGCGAGATTTCAAATTTCAATTTGAATTTTTTATTTGCGACAACATTCCGTCGCAAAAGAAGAAGAAGAAATTGCACGATATGTCTAATTGAAATGTTCAACTCTTTTTTTTTCTCTCACTAGCCTCAAAACACAATTTCATCCACTAAAGCTGCAACTCATGTTGAATCCACTTCCCGCAACTATTAATTCATTCGCTTGTACATACATTTTATTTGCATATTCAGTTTTGTTTCGTTTTTTTTTTCACATTGAAAAAATTGAAATTCACTCACGTCGAACCGTTCTTCTTTGAAATGAATCTATTTCATTTTGTCATCACATTCAATTGCAACCAACAGCCAGAGACTGTTTACATGAACCGAAAGAAAAAAAACACAAACACGATTAATCGAGCGAACACAGTTGAAATATGTTTATTTCCAAATTGCTCTTGAAAATGATGAATTCATTTGTTCGTTATGCCTGCGACTGAAAAATTTACAATCGCATCGTTTATGTTGAAATTGAGCGATTTGTTGTAATTTACAGTAAATTTCAGAATTTACCAACAAAATTAATGGATGCAAATTAGCTGTGAGCACGAGCCGAAAATTTCGAATCACAAAGATCGCAAAAAAAAAGAATGACTGAACAAAACACGACGAGCGAGCAAGCAAGAGAGAGAGAGAGAGAGAGAGAGAGAAAGAAAAATGAACAGAAGGATCAAACCAAAGCCAATGAAACGCAGCCTATATGACGACAATAGCAACAGCAAACGAAAAAGCCCTAATGACACATTCGTTTAGTTTGTGCTGCACATTGAGTAGAGGCAGCCAGCTAATGAAAGCAAGAAATAAAAATCAGAAGATAAAGAAGAAGAAGAAGAAGAAAGAGAGACACACAGCAACGCGCGAATATTTATTAAATCACAGCGACAACATTAATAATCGTAATAATTGAATAGAAAAATTTATTTGATTTTCAAATTGTGAGCTGTTAAGTTGGCTCGAAAAATCATTTAATGCCCACGCGCATCACACACTGTAAAATATGCTCGAAACCGATCAAAAACACATACACACACACACACACGGGCACACTCACCGCCACATGCGATCGAGGCATTGTCTGTGCATACACGTGGCGATCGAGTTGATGTAGCAATTCTCTGGGCAATATATCTTTATATACCAAAAGAAAATTTCAATTCGTTCATTCCTCTCGCTACGGCTTTTTTTGGCTTTGGTCGAACGTCAGAAGAGAAAAATGTCAAACTGAAAAGTGAAACGAACGAATCAAATGGGATGAGCGAAGTGTGCGGGAACACAAAACGGGCGACGGAATGATCAAGCGAGCTAAATCAAATCGAGTCTTAATTGATGTTCTTCTGTTATCAATGATACCCAATTTTAATAATGTTCACAGGCCAAACATATTAACAAAACTGATGAAATATTGATGGGGCGACCGAACTGGGAACGATGTGATCGGTATAACGTATCTCGTCCACCGAGAGATGATGAAAAGAAATACACATCACAAATTTGTTCTTTGGATTTCTGTGTAAACCAAAAGACAAATTACTCACACACACACACACACACACACACACACCCATACGATTGATGCCTTGATTTTGTACACCAAAATCCGTCAGCGAATTTTTCGAGCAAGCAAAGAAAACAAATGAACGGCCGAGACCACAAGCGATAGACACCGTTCAGATAGATCGGCTCGCTAAAACTCTAGTGAGCGTTAGCGCGAGCGCGCATTCAAGAAAAGCAAACAAGCAGACAGGTTTCAATACAAAAAGCTTGTTCCACCAATTTATGGTTTGACGCATATTAAATCACGGCAATAAAATTAAAAATTCGACATTCCAAACATATTTTTTGAAGACATTTTCTCTTAGGTGCGCGCTCTTTGCCAAAATCAAGCGGGGTACTCTTTCAATACTCTTGACTATATATTGATGCGATGCGTGTGTATGTGCTGATTGTGCGTGTACAATGAGATCGGTTGGAATGGAACGGAGCAGCGATCATGGTGGAATCTCATAGCCCAACAACAACAAAAAAAGAAAAACAAATTCAAAACAACACACACACACACACACACACAAAATATTTGTAGAAAACGAATAAATCTGTTAGCATTTGGCTTTGAGCTGCTAACATTTCAATTTAATAAATATTTTGCTTAGTTTCGTTTCGATGTATCCTAAGCCGTTTTGTTTCTAAGTTGTCAGGTTTTTTTTGTCACATTTTTTTTTCTCAGCATCCAACAACCACGAATGGTTGTCGCCCATCCGAATCACAATGCATTTTGATCTGCAATCCGTAAGCTAAGCGCTTTCAAAATCGCATGTAAGCCGTAACAATGAACGAGCATTACGAGAGAAAAAAGTCATCTAGATGAGAATTTATTTGATTGCCCTAGTTGAGATTAATCAGAGATTTTGGCTGGTTGTATCATTCAATTTGTATATGTGTGTGTTTCTATCCAGAGGACCATATTGCGGAGAGCGAAGAGATCAAAATGCTTAAGCGGCCTACGTGTCCAGTGGCGGCTAAACTGTAAGGTGCGTTTTATGCACACAGCAACAACAAAAACGACGGCGACGACGACGGCGGCTCAACAAAACTCGACTCTTGATTGAATTATTAACACTTTTCAGACATACAACTTTCGAAGTGATAAATTCAAATCAGGCGAATCGAATATGCACGGGGCCCCAAAATGAATGAATGAATGAATGAATGAATGAATCAAACCCAAGCAAACACACAACCAGTGTGCAATGAGCGTTTGGGGATTAATTAGACAAGCGGGAGAGAGAGAAAAAGAATGCTCTCCCACGTTAACGTGCTGATATTAATAATTGGAAAAATCAAACGTGAAATCACCAATTCAATTCAAACAGTCATTTTAATTGATTTTTTTTTTTAATTTATCGTTTGCGATTTTTTTTTCACAATGGGTATTTTTTGTTTTTGATTTGTTCTTGTTTTTTGATCAAGTAACGATCGATGCATTAAACATTTTTAGATTTCAGTTTGTGATGAAAAGCATAAGCCAATACAGCACAAGTCTGTGCTGCAAAAAAAAATTGGCCTTTGCACGAAGTCATTAAATAAAAAATTGCCATCCGGAAATGCTTGTTCGTGTGCATAGAACATTTTCGTTTGTCAGAACCGCGCGTCCGATCGAATAATATATGCGGAAAGTGATAGAGAAACATACAACTTCAGCGCGAATCTAGATGTATATCGGTTTCCACACCAGCACACCAACCAAATCATTGAGTAATTGACGTTTATTTAATGGTGTATTTGTTTGTGGTTGGTTTGGACGAAAGAGGAACAGAGGACATAGAGAAGGGAAATAAAATAGAGAAAGCGCTATTGTTTCAATTTCATAATGATCGGTCTTTAGGTGATAATTTACATAAATTTCTGACTCTCAAACACAAAAGCATGAAATATAGAACGTTTCAATTAAACCAATGAAGTGGCATTTAATTCCGTCATTTGAATTTGTTTACATTTTTTCCCCTTCGGCTGCTGCTGCTGCTGCAGCAGTTGTGTCAAAAACCGGAGCAAACCCAAACATTGGGAATATGGTGTGTGTATGTGTTGCATAAAGGATAAAGTGATCGAAGCACGTTTCGTGTGCCATTGCAATTGAACAATGTTCGCATTGATTTTAATTATACCACAACAGGACATAAACTTAATCGTAATCAGAATATTATGTATATAGAATGGCAACGAAAAAAAAAGCCCATACACATGCACGGGGCGTGTGTGTGTGTGTGTGTATGTGAACGAATGCCGAACAAGATCCGCAAAAAAGGAGAGAGAGGAAAAAAAAACAATATCAATTACATCAACGAATTTAGATTCAATTAGACAAAACATCATTAGTTAACATGTGTAATGTGTGCATAATATCCATAATGATATTTAAATTAAATTGTTCATTGAATAAAACAAACCAAAACGCACGCGATGCAAGAGTAAAGAAAGAAGAAATTAAAAAAACAACAACAAACCAGCAGCAACAACAATAACAACGACAACAGCAACGGTTGAATGGAGAAAAAAAATCATGCAAAGTGGCTGCAATAACACAGCGCGCACGTAGCAAATTAAAAAGTTGCGATATGAATTGCATGCATGTACACATAAAATGCAAGGCAACTAGCAAAGTAGCAAACGGCAGAAACGAGAAAAATAAAAAGAGCTCTCTTGAACGTGAGCGCGCGCGCGCACTTACTTTGCGTAAGAAGAGTTGAATTCGAACGAACTTGCAGCCGCAGAAGCAGCAACAACCAACCGATCGATTGACTCAATTGAAACGCAATGGGCCCCGTGCACATAATATTTACTATAAAAAAAAATACAACGCCACAAACACTGTGTGCGTAGTGTGCGAGCCAATGTTGTGTTATTATGGGCCAGAGAGCCCCGTGTGCGACACAACTCAGCACACATTCAATTCTTTTACAGTCAGTTGGTTTACGCGCGTGTGCCTGCTGCATTCAGTCACACACTGTGTACATGCTATAACGATGGTCAACCGTCTTGCTTCCGCCGCTATAGCGGACACACACAATCTCTCTCTCTCTCTCTCTCTCTCTCTCTATCTCTCTCTCTCTCTCTCTCTCTCTCTCTGTGTCTTTCCAACATTCAAAAGGCGCAGAGAGAAAAGAAGAGACGAAAACCAAGAAGAAAACGTATCAAGCCGTCGCGAATAAACTTCGCTAGCCGCGATGGATTATATTATGTAAATTGGTGTGCACAATTCACAAGCACGCACCGCATTTTACGGTTATTGCTTGCAACAACTTGTCTCGTCCATCTACTTTCTTACAAATCACACATGAAAAATCGGTCAATTTTCACATTGCGTTTCGCATTGTTACAATGCAGCTTGATGAAGTTGAAGTGAAAGAAAAAATATACACACACAGCAAGAGCAAAGAAGGAGAAGGAGAAGGGAAAAAAACGTTGCAGGAGCGAAAGAGAGCGAAACGAAAGAAAAGAACAAGTTTCTTCCTCGTTTGGCTCACGGTTCGAAAATGCATTGCAAATTACGAAAATGGAAAATTACATACAAATGGACACACACACACACACACACACACAGGCGAGCAATATGGAACTTTTTCAATCAACCACATGAGTCAGAACTTCCAGCGAAATTCTGACTTTTGCGATGAATGGCTGCATTCAATTTGGCTTTGTCCACACACACAAATCACAAATGGTTTTAGTTCTGTTTCCGAAATACTACTAAAGAAAAAAAAAAACAAACAAGCAACAGTATTACCATTTTTTTGCCATTTTGTCTCTGATTTTTTTTTTCGTTTTGTTCATTATTTCCTCTTTTATTCTAGAAACCGAAGCTATAAGCGAGTAAAGAGCGCGTTCGACTCATACATGTTTTTTTTTCGCTGTTCTTCGATCGCCATTTCAGTGAAAGAGTGATTCATACACACAATATTTCAACTTGTGTATACAATTTTGCCCACATGATGTGCAATGCACGCGATTTATACAAACGAAAAGTATAATCCAAATAATTTATATACATGGATTTTGATCGATAATTTCGTTTTTGCTGAAAGAAATACAAAAAAATATCGTGAGCAATGTGAGTTTCGTTTGTTTTTCGCAAGAACTCAAAAGGACTAGTCGTATTCGTTGTCGTTGATTTCGTTTCGATTCCCGTGTCGAAAGAGGGGAAAACGGTTTAATGCTTTTTTCTTGTTACTAATTGACTAATGCACGGGCGCGCTAGCCCAATTTTGGGCGAATATCTAGTTTCGTTTTAAATTTGAATCCGTCGAACAGCTGTCTTTGACTCGTCTCGTCTCGCACCGAATCGCTGTTGAAATGGTTTTTGTCGCACGTTGATTCGGCTGTGTGCGTGTGTTTTTTTCTCTCTCTTTACTCCTTCATTTTCAATAAACTAAAAATAACAAACATATTTTACAGCTTCATTCAGAAGCCGGACCAATAATAACCATTTCGGAAATTCTTTGATGAATCAACGCCGTCACTCAGATCGCCAGATCGCGTTAATAATGTAAACGATCCAAAAAAAAAACGACAACGGTAGAGAGAGAGAGCGGGGGGAAGAGTGTAAATATAAATGAAGAAGACGAAAAGGAAAAGTAATTTGTAGGCTGTTCAGCAAGTGACAAAACGATAAATTCTCACTTACATTGAGCATCATGTAAAAGAAACGAGTGAGCTTGAGCGCGCGCGAGAGAGTGGCCTGGCTGGCTGACTGGCGCTCTCGCACGCACGCACTTGCTACTGACATTTGTGTAATATTCAATGCCATTTCATAAGCTCTCTTTCTCGGCTCACTTAATCGGCTGCCGAATGAAAATGGTTATTTTCAATAAGGTTCACGGCTTTCAAAATATGTTTCACCGTTGTATTTTTTGTTGTTACTCGTTTCTTCATCGTTTTCGGGTTGGGAAGAGAGTGACGAGTGAAAGTGCGAGAGAAAGAGAAAGAAAGGGGAAAAAAGTTGTCTGAAAATTCTTCATGATTCTTTTTGATGCGAATGTTTATGAATTCTGATTTAGAACATGATGAATATGACTAATTAGTCATCGCTGTCATTTGACCGAGGATATAAAATAAAGTTCCGAAAATATTGGGAGAACGAGCGAGCAAATGGAAACCAATGAAAAAAACATTGCGAAATAGGCATATGCTCTCGTGCAATATCAGCAGCAGCGGCAGTAGCAGCAGCAGAAGCTCATGAACTCAACTCGGAATCTTCAGCGAAATTATGAACTTTATTTTATGTACGCTCGACAAATTATCTGGAATGTTGTAGTTTGGATGCCGAGAATCCATTCCATTTCATCACTCGCACGAAAAACCAAACAAATATAATTTCAACGAACGTGTACAATGGGCACTCTCTCTCCCAGGAATAAAGTTCCGGAATGTAAGAGAAAAAGAAGTTGTTGTTACTGCTATTAAGTCTATTTATTTATGACTATTACTTGATGATTTTTTTCCGGTTGCTTTATTTTTCAATTTGTCGATTCTATTTTATGTCCTTGTCCACTAGCAATGAGCTGTGAGGCGCTCGCTTAACATCAATGATGTCAAAGGCATTTGAATGGGCGGATAGTGGGTCAATAAGAGAAACAAAAAAAAAACACACACACACACACACAAAACAACTAAGCCAACCGAATCAAATAGTTTGTAAATGATATAGCCTTCATGCTTGTTCATTACGATCCTTTTTCCAACTACATATATCTGAGGGACGATATGATGGGAAAAACAAAGAAGAAGAAAAACCATTTGAAAAAAATATTGACCAATCCACATGAGATGCACGGAAAACAGCGAGAAAGTAATAAAAATCGATATGAAGAGATAGAAGTGAAACCCAAAAAAAAATGATGCGTGCTGTCCATCAATGAAACACAATCAATAAGCTGATGAATTGGCAAAGCATAAAAATAAGAAGATATCACATTAACGGCCAACAATCAACAACTGACCGAAACTAAACCGAATCACAACAAATGATGTGTACGACGATGAAAACGGCAAATGTTTTGAACACATGCATACAGTGGAAAAATTAAAAAAAAAGAAGCGGCGCTGATATGTTTGTATATCGCGCGCTAGCGTATACGATGGCAGCAAGATTGAGCAAGAGCATGCTAAAAGCGCACTGTATAAAAGGAAATCGAAATAAAACCGAATCAAATGCTATCAAATGAACGAATATCATTAACTGAAATGTGCTTTGAAATGTGTTCGATGTGTCGACGTTGTCATTGTCATCGTCGACGGCGGCAGCGTCACATTTGTATAGTGGTTTTTGTTGCTGTTGTACAAAAGTTTTGCCTCATTTCGCATTCATCATATATGAACTTTGGTGCGTTGAATGCTTACAGACTTTGGGTTGTTGTTGTTGTTGTTGTTTTTCTCTCGCATCATTGTTGGCTTCCATCAGATGATAATGTGATGGTAGAATGAAGCAGGGAGATCATTGTTCTTTCATTGGATATGGATTAGCCATGAAAAATGGACGAAACAAAACTTGTTGTCGAAGCACATTTCAGGTCCACATGCGTTCTATACGGACACAACGGAAACTAGCGATATTTTTTCGGTCAAATTTGTATTTGATATCATTTTTCGAGGACAGTTTATGCTATTTTTTCCGTTGTGTTTTTTTTTCTTCTCACAAAGTTTCGATAAAAAAAAGTGAATTCCGCATAGAACTATTTACTTTATCGAGAAGTATGTTGCGAAATCTATGAAATACTAGTCGAATAAAATGAGTTGTCAAAAGGATACGATTTGTGTGTGTGTTCGTGAAGAGCTGCACTATCATCGCAGCATTTTTCATATGAAACATTTTAAAAATAGTGACAAAACACGGACATGATTAAGATTGTTGGTTTTTTTTTTTTCACTTGTATGCCTTTCATACGCACGCACTGAGCACACAATTGAATGTGGCTACATCTCACATACTATAAGCTGACACACACTAAACAAACGTGTACTTGCTTGAATAGACGCTCATTTACTTCAAACACTGTCTTACTTGAAACAACGCGCACACATAGCAATTATATATGTGGCTTCCGATGTAATGCTACTGCTGTACTGTTGTTGATTAACCCAGAACGTATTGATAATGAAAAACGAGCGTTTTGTTTTTGTTCTAAGGATTGGCAGAGTTGTAGCGCGCATCTTTGTGCTTATGCACTTGAATTGGGGAATTTCATGTGTCTTAGTCATAGTTGCATCACAACATTCAATCCATACAAACAAGATGATGCATGTCTGTTGAATTTGATACGCTTTGTGTAATTGTATTCTATTTCAATAGAACGAATCAAACAAACAATTCTAACGTCTATGCTCAGTTGAGGAGGCGCTTGTTAAATGCCATTTTATCTGGCACTTGTAATGTGAGGGTGTGAATCATGTCACATTATTAAATTTCCAATGCATTAGAATCCAGTGCAAGAAAGAGAATGTGTCTGACCGAAACCAAACAACACCGAAAAACCAATTTGCCATAACAACAACAACAATATAAAGGAGAGCGAAACAAAAACAACGATTCGTGTAAACGGCCACCAAAGTCTGAAACTGTAGAGGGAACAAACTCATTAAAATGTGGGAGCCAAAAAATGCACGCACACATTTTTTAATGGCCATGCAAAATTCATTGAGAAAAAAAAAACAACTAAAAAAACCGAGCGCAACAAATGGCCAAAGAATGGAAATATGTCAAATTGAAAATAATTCAATGTGATATGGTGTCGTTTGTAATACACATATTACAGACGAACATAAATTTGAGCTCGCCGTCAATACATGCTCGAAATGATTGAGATGAATGCACTCACACACATTGTATTTTGAGGAGAGCCCGCAAGTCAATTTTCTGGACGAAGTTTGTTTGTGTACAAGAAAACAATTCAGTGCTGCAGCACCGAGAAAAAGAACGAACGAAAAGAGAGAGAGAGAGAGAGAGAGAGAGAGAGAGAGAGAGAGAGAGTCTGTGATTTAAAAAAAACAACAACACTAATTCGGTGTGAGAGACTGTGTGTCAGGTCTCTTAATCGCTCGTGCTCTTTGACAGTTCATCAGTGTGATATTATTTGCTTACACATAAACTGAACAGTGAGTACAATCGTTACAGCTAAGTTCACACTCATTTATTATTTATTGCTATGGTGCTTTCTCTTTTTTTCTTCCTCTCGGTGCCGCAGCACTCAATTTCTTTCTCTCTGTTGTGTCACACCGAGAATCCGAGTCTAATATACATATCAACTATAAATATAATGAAATATCAAGAACAACCGCAGTAAGACGAATAACAATCGAAAAGGAAATCAGTGTATTCGGGCTACTGATTTCTTAAACGACGGCAACGACATGTACACGAATCAATAGATAGATAGAGACATGGTAAGCGAGAGGGAGTGGGAGATAGAGAGAAAGAGCAGACAGCACACAGTCTCGCTCAATTTCTCGAGAACAAATCGACATAGAACAGAAGAAAAAAATAAATAAGCAACAACAATATTTTAAGCCGAAATCAAAATTTCAATTGTATTTGAGTTCTATGAAAAGAACCGTACTGCCTGATTGGCCTTTCAGTCAATGAATTCGATGCGATGAGATCGATTGAAAACTGAGCGAACGAGATAGCTCAAGACACAGGCACAATTGCCACTCTGAATCAATGTATGTTACAACGAATGTCATTTTTGATTCAGTATCGATACGATATTCGTTTTGTATGCCGAGAACATATGAGAAATGTAATTGTTTCTTTCTTCACTTCCTTAAAATAGTAAACTCACCGTTTTTTTCCCAGTTATTGTTTGCGATGGTTTTTTTCTTTTTCGTTTTGTTTTGTTTTCTATCCGTCAATTTGTGTGAGTTGTCAGAGTGCAGTGAGAGAGCGAGTGCAATTTGTGTGTTTTATATCATAGTTGGTTCGCTCATTTTTGGTGTTTGGTTTTTCAATAAAACTCTACCGACGGTGACAACGAATTCGCTGCAACGGCTTGGAATCGATGCTGTTTTTTTGCTTTGGAATATCAAACAGACACTGTGTGGCAGTCACTGGTGCACACACACTGTGCGACGGCAAAAGTCCACAGCTTCTTTTTGACTTGGTACTGCGGTTGTTGTTGTTGTTGTCGCTGTCGCTGTCGCTGATGTGTGTAATTCTTGCTTTTGTTTTTTCTCCCGTTCACTCCTTTTTACCTCTATTATCTGTCTCTCAAACCGAACCGTTTGTACAATTAGTTTTATTATATTTATCTCGATAGTCTATATATTTATGCGTTTGCTGATGTTGAATTGTCGTTGTATGTCTTTTTTCCTTCTTCCACTTCAACTTGCTACGGGCTCATGTACACACACTAGACATATTTCTTATGCGCGCGCGATTTGTTATTAAATATTGTTATTGTTGCTTTTTATCAATGCACTACGCGTGTTTAATTTTAATGCGATTACTCCTTTTTTTCGGGCTCTTGGGTTTCAGCTTTTCTGCGGGGCGAATCAATATACGTTTTTCTCTCTCTCTCTCTCTCTCTCTCTCTCTCTCTCTCTCTCTCGAAAATCTCTCTGTAGATTATTACTAAAGTTGATCAGTCGCAACGCATTACGCGCGACGCGCATTCATTTAGAGCAACACACGAAGGCTTCTCTTTCTCGATATTATGCTTCTTCTTCTTTTTCTTTTTTCTTCGGTGCTCAAACCATTATCATTATTAGATTTATCTTGAAACATTATTTGTATTTGATTTTCTCAATTTTATTTATGTGCGCATGCATATTCACTTATTTTTTTCTTCTCGCTGCTAGCTTCGTTGTGGTTGTTGTTGTTGTTCTTGTTGTTGTTTTTTTGCTCGAACGATGGCTTTCATACGACGGCGGTCGCACTTTTGCTGTACATGTGTGTTATGATCATTTTCCACTTATAGCGTTAATTCAAAGTATATTGCGCTTTTATATAAATACATTCAATTTTTTTTTCTTCTTTTCTACTCTTTTTTTTCTCTCTTTCTCTCGTTCGCTCTTTGCATCATGTGTAAACACACATCACATACACATTTATAGTAAGCGGCGGCAAACGCGCGCACACATGCTGATTTATTTGTTGTTTAAATTTCTTCCGTTTAACTCCGAATTAGAGGCTTTTCTCGCGCAAAGTGCGATGCACATGAAAACATGGAAAATACCTATAAAAACCGTGGAGAAGAAGAGAAAAAAGAAGCGTTGACGGCAATCGAACCAAATGAGTGAGTGAATGGAACGTTCATTTCGCAAATCTGTTAATTGATTGGCCATATAGATTTTGGTGCTATTTATCCTGAATATTGCAATTGATCGCGTGTGGAAATTTTTTTTGTGGGGATTTTTCAAATAGTTTTTCTCTCTCTCTCTCTCTCTCTCTCTCTCTCTCTCGTGTTGTCCTTATTATTTCGCTTGGGTATGTGTGTGTGTGTTTCTTCAAGCTGACCTGATGCCTGTCGTGCTCGTTTCAGAGTCAGTTTCAAACGCATCAATCAACAAACAATAAATTATTGCAAAAATTTCCATTGAAACCGAACTTCATCGGGGGAGGCCCTTTTTAATGCGAAATGACACACGCATAACAACGAACCGAACGGAAATCAAAACAAAACAAAAACGGAAAACTCATAAGCTTCGTTCATATATTTCACAAAAATTTTAACTTATTCACTTTCCGAATTTTCGGATTTTCAAGCACAATCGAAACTTTATCGAACAAATGAGTTTGCTATCACATATTCCACTTTTTCCCCCTTCTGATATGAATTGTTCTATTTTTCTGTACTTTTAACTCAATTTTTTTTTCTCTATCGATCATTTCTGTTGTTCTAATTAATCAGATCGAATGAATGCGTATTCTAGCCACATTAATACGCCTCGTCTCAATAACAATCGGCGTCAAAACAAACCGCAAATGGCAAATTGAAGTAGAAAAAAATGGTGAACAGTCAAATGTCACTTGCGAGTGAAGCAGTAGCATCATTCATGAAATGAATGAACCAACAGTGTCATTGATGATAGGCGAAATGAGCTAAAACCGAATCAATGTATTGACAGGGTCAACGCAAAAAATGTCCGAATCAAATTATAACAGAACGGTTCTTTCATCGAGACATAAAAAAAACCCAAAGAATACAAACGGAGATGTGTGTAGACACACAGTGATCCGAATTCATTTGGAATCTAAAAGTCGGTTACTTATCAGCCGAGCGCATGTATTTTCCCTGAACAAGGAATCATCATTTCGATGCTCTATGGCCAAATGGGTTTCGGGTGATTCAAATTGTGCGCTGCCACTTGTAAAACTCAATGCCAACACATAAATTCGATGAGCTAGAAAATCGGTCTGACACAGAATTGGATCGACAGAGTAGTACCAGCAGCCGCAATGAGCAATGCAAACGACAAAAAAACAACAACAACAATTTATATTTTGATTACATCGATGATGATCGTATCGAATCTGTTGCGCTATCGGGGATCGTCGACGAAACGAGAAGTGTAAAAAAAACTGCTCATTTTTTTTTCTGTACGAAATCCGTTGTTTCTAATAAAATATTGTTCGTGATAGCAGTTTTATTCGAAGCGATAGAGCACACGACGCGTTTCTGATAGAAAGGCTTAATTTATACATATAGTGTTTTATGTATATACCAGAAGAAGAAGCAACACGAACAAAAAAAAACTAAAATCAATTTGTGATCATTTATTTCAGTTCGTTCGTTTTTTTTCGCTTCGTTTGGTCTTGGCTCACTTACAAGATCGCTTGACGGATTCGCCGCAAAAATAGTAATAATAATAATTTTTCTTCTGTCCCGATACATATGTATGTATATATGAAACTTTTTCATATGTTTTTCCACATTTTCGGTTATTCCTTATTTATGTATGATAAGCTTTTTAAATGTCGACTAATCGCGCCAAAATCTATTCGGCCACCGTTGTGGTTTATTTTTTTTCTTCTTCTTTCGTTTCGTAAATTTGCGAAATTAATGAACAACAAACCAGCAAAAATATTATCATTCACGATTTTGGCCAGAACTGAACCAACAAAAACTGACGAACAAAAAATATGGTTAACGACGAAACCAAAAAAAAAAAAAATTATATGTATATATCGAAACGACGACGACAAACGAAGAAAAAAAAACAAAATTGTGTGTGTCTGTACTGATATAGTGTATTTTATATGCCGAACAAATGAAAATTTTTACAATCGAATCTCATACACCGAGAATGACAATCATTTGCACTGATTCTTTTTTTACCGCGTTCGTACACACAGTTTTCCCAAACACAGAGATCGCCGATAAACACGGGCACGAACTACGAAGTGAAACAAGTGAACAACAATTTCATACTAAACACGAAAAGTCAAACCAAAGTGGTTTAAATGGGGATTTTTTTTTTCACTGTGTGTTATGTTCCTTCTTCTTTTTCATCTGTAGCGTGCGCTGCTAGCTAGAGCGCTCGGGCCCGAGCTACTACACTATAGCACACTCATGATTTGTGTGTTATCGTTGTTGTAATTTGGCTCTCTGTGTTTTGCCTCTCTCGCATTTTCCTTTTCTACAATTCGTTTCGTTCGGGCTCTGTTGTGCTGCTGCTGCTGCTGCTCCTCTCAGCTCTGTGTATGCTTTGGTGCTGCTGCTGCTGCTGTGTATCGTACAGTGTGTGGTGTATTCTCTCTCTTTGTGCATATATGAGAGTCGTCGGAACAGCAGAGAGCGAGCGCGCGACAGATATGTCGTGCTGAAGTCGAACTCTCTGGTACTGTGGCCATCGCACACCACATAGTCGAAGAGAAAGCGAGACAGAGACACCGAACAGACGGCAACAAAAAAGTATCTCTCTTCGCAATACAATTGCATTGCGTACGTTGTGTGGCTCTACGACTGTTGACAACACATATGCTAACTATTCGGTTATGTTGTCTCTCGGCTCAGTTGTGTTTCGCTTTTGACTTTATGCTTCGTTTTTATTAATGATATTTTCTTTCTCTGTCGTTCGATAGTTTCAGTTCTGTAACAATCGGTCTCTCTCTATCTCTGTGTGTGTGTGATTTTCTGCATATGTCTAAGCTCCAAACCCCCCCCCCCCAGTTTGGCTGCGACACTTATGTCGATCCACATCACATCTTCTTGCAAATCTCATTGAAGAAAAAAGAGAGATAAACGCTACAAATAGAATTGATCAACAATCTCCATCGATTTATTGTAAATGATGAAGGGAGCTCGTTGTATAGACGCGACACTCTCTCTCTCTAGATACACTGTGCAAATGCACTACAGGCCAGAACGAAAATATGAATCAGTTGTTGTGCGTATTTGTCAGAGTGCGCTTTGAATAGCGAACCGCATTGAATGTGAACCGCTTTTTTTCGACCGTTTATCGTCATCATCGTCATATATGCTACTTAGCTCTAACGCGTACATTCAAATGTGTACACAGTATTCCGCGAGAGACAAGCGAATAGAGCAGAGCGTAAAAATGATCTCAAATAAACGGTTATAATGAGATTGAATTTTTGATTCAGAATTCGAACAAAAACACACACATAATTCGACCACCGAAAATTGGACTTAGTGCGAATGCGATTGAGAACACACGCCTTGTGTTGATCAAATCGAATCGATTGAATCGATTGAAACATTGACGCATACTACACAACCGAAAATGAGATGAATTTATGAGGCATTTATCGGAGGGGGGAAAACATGAATTGATTTACATTTGTGTATGCGTTTCTCATCCGGCACGGACTTTTGCCCCGAAAAACAAAACCGAAACAGAAATTATTATGAGCGACATTATGAATAGACGATACATATCAATTCACAGTCTTCGCCCGTACTATCATCTATCGCGCGTATCCACGGATGGTCGGTCGTTGTTGTTGTTGTTGTTGTTGTGGCCGTCGTTGTCGTCGTCATTGTCATCGTCGACATCAACATCGTCATCGATGCTTTATACAATTTATAGTTATACACATTGTATTTATATTTTAGCTGTAGCGAATAAAACCGAAACAGAGATGTATGGGGATACACATGTCTATGACGTATTTTCTCTTTTAATATAAAATGACTCGGCATGGTCGTATGCAAGCACAAACACACACACACACACACACACACACACACATACACACAAACACAAACATGCACAATCTGTATCGCATACTTTTGTAATGTAGCTGTACAAACTACTAACTTTGATTGCTTTTTTAACATTATTTATTGGACGACTTTTATGCCGAGAGAATTTACGATATTCGAGCACATTACAGTTGTAATGCGTTTGCCAACACACAAACGAAAAGAAAACGCAACTAAAATAACCGCGATGACAACAACAAAACCAAAGTAACACCAATAAACGTTGAATGATATTGAAGAGGAGGCAAGCGTGCGTGCGCGCGCGCTCGTGTATACAAATACATTTTTGGGGTTGGAATTCGCAGAATGGAAAATTCACGGATCGCGAATACAAGAGGAAGCGCATTAAAAAGAACCAACAGAGAATAGAAAAAAAACCGAACACCGAATCTCATTTGATGATTTTGCAGTACAACTGAATCTATTTGTGGTCGTCGATTGATATTGATTTTTAAGCATTTTCTAATTGAGTCATCTCAAGTCATCGATCCGAAGAACACGATAAATGATATTAATTAAAACTAGAATCGAAACTGATTTTCTGCTAAAGCAGTGTCCGGAAGGGTATTCATTCAGAACTGAAGTTTTTTTTTTGCATGCATCACTACGAATGCCATTGAAAGCAACAAAAAAAAACCAACTGGTTAATATAGAAACACCCTCAGCACAAGAGAGAAGCCCAAAAACTTCCGGCGCATAGTCATCGACCGCAAAAGGGATGTATTTTAACATCTATATCGGCGCAATGAAACCGAATCGACAAAAAAAAACCTCTGTCAAATGCACAAAAATAGAATGAAATGGTTAAAACAGGGAGTTAGCCACTGAACGCATGTTTTGGTGCACCATTTATTTTAAACGTTAACAATAATGGATTCGAATCATACTCCACTTCACTAATTTATTAATGCAGTTTTAATGGCAATGGCAATAGCGGGAAATATACAAACGGGGTTTCATCCTCAATCAAATGATAAACAAATTCAAAGTTCAATATCGTTTTAAAAATAAAAACATTTAAATCGCGATTTCTGAAAATGATAAATATTTGATCGCCGAATGATTACACACATTGTTTGCATGTATGCGTTGTTTTTTTGTTTGGAACGTATTTCACTGAGCCAAAAAACGCAATATTGGGTGATTCATATGCGTGAAAAGTAAATGGGTGATTCGTATACGATTCGAACGGCAGCTCGTGCTCAAATCAAACTAAAACACATATATTTTATTTGCATTGGCATACGATAACACGTTAAAACGATTGGATATGATAAGGACAAAGATAAATTCGGCTTGAATGCGTCAAAAGGATCGATAAATTATTCAAGATAATGGAATGAAAATGGCACGTCATTGGAATGTTGATACCTTCCGGAATGGAGTTTTTTTTTTCTTCTTCTTTCAACTGTTGTTATTACTGTTGCTTCTGATTTTAATAAACGGTA
This sequence comes from Sitodiplosis mosellana, assembly GCF_009176505.1. NCBI lineage: Eukaryota > Metazoa > Arthropoda > Insecta > Diptera > Cecidomyiidae > Sitodiplosis > Sitodiplosis mosellana. Next base: position 6,134,509 of record NW_022601438.1, read on the forward strand.
AATAGATGATTCAATGCTGCTAGAGTGCCATTTAATAGCAATATTGAAGCGAGAATTTCATTGGAATACTTGAATAGAATACTTGATAAGAATGCTTTCGTATGTATGAGCGGCAGTTTTTTCGGCTGAACCGAACAAAAGTAGCGATAATTTGAGTTGGAAACATGAATCGATAGACAGATAGTTAGAGAGACAGAGACACAGACAGCGACAGAGACAGAGAGAGAGAGGGATTGAGAGAGAGGGATTGAGAGAGAGAGAGAGAACAGTAATAAAGAGCACGACATGGAAGGAATGACCAACTGTGAATGTGACAAATGCTCTAAATACCCTCTCTCTCTCTCTCTCTCTCTCTCTCTCTCCCTCTTTCACACGCACAATGACCATTTCAATGGACCAGCATACAATCAATCCAATTGTTCCATGCGTCGGTAGAAAGAAAACAACACCGAGAAGCAACAAGTACCAAAAAAAAACAATTTCAACATACGTCCAAAAGGGACATACGCACCAAAAAAGTAAGTTCGCCGACTAAAAGAGATAATAGGTTGTGTTTTTTTCCTTCACTCGTATATTATTAAACCAAATATGACACTCTAAATCAAAGGAAATATACACTCGAAATTTTTGTGAATGAAACCATTCTATCAGGGGCCGAAAATAAGACAAAAAAAAAAAATAACCACGACACTGAACAGCAAAAAGTGTGCTTTATGTGTTTGTGCATTTGTTATCGCTATTCCGTGGCAAAACGATCTGTGTAAATATTGCCTTAGAAACAGTAATGCCTTTTTGAATCCAGTGCAATGTGACGCCTTCTTTTCTATGCATATACCGTTTGTTTGTTCAAATAATTGAGAACAAAAAATGAAAGCCAAGTGTTTGACGTAAAATTATCTATCGTTGCTGTTGTAGCGTCATTGTTATGACGTCAAATGAAATTCGATTGAAAATCCGAAACATCAGCTGCCGCATCGCTATTTTCTAACGAAACTAGAAATATTTTTCGGAGAATTCAAAAAAAATTATCACAATCGATTGCATCGATATCAAACACAAAAAATGAATACACCAAGTTCCCTTTTCCATTGTATGGAAAAATCATATTTGAATATTGCATAACATCAAATGATCGTACAGCAAAAAACAAGGAGCTTCGATTCCAGCGCAAACGGACATCGTGTTTATTTTGTTAATACGCCTAAACACAACCGATACATTGTAATAAATTTACAGAGTGATTTTCTACCAGATTTCTGGCACAAGTTCAAACATTTTTCTCTATCTGGTTGCGCTGCTCAAATGATTTCTCTTCATTTGCAAAGTGCCAGCAAGTTACTGGCAGTAACACAGTTTCTGTTTTGTTCGGGTCGTTTTGTTCTTATTTCGATCTTTCGCTCAGTTGTTTTAAGCGCCCGACTTTTTTTCTGTTCGCTCTCGCTTTTTAATGTAAATAAATTGCATTCGAATCCGATGCCGTTCGGCAAAACGGCTAAAGCATCTAAACAGATTGGATAGTTTTTTTGTTTGTTCTTCGCTCTTGCAGTGATTGAATTATGATAGGAAATCAGTGAGCATTACGAATGGCAATAAAAAAATTTGTGGCTTTTCACAATGCGATGGGCAGAGCCAGGGCAAACGGGGAGTGTGAAAGAAAGAAAGCGAGAGGCAAAGAGAAGAGAAAACGAAAGGAAAAATGACAAGTGATTGTTGTCCAGAGGAGTGTTTGGGCAAGGTCACACTGGCAAAAATGGATATGCAAGGACGGCAAAAAAAAACGAAATGGGCTTGTGAGAGAGACAGAAAGAGGAAAAAAGAAAGAAAAACGTACAACGGCTCCCAATAAAATGTTACAACCAAGACAATGACATAAAAATGAAATAAATGACATCGGAAAATCGACGAAGTGAGTAATTGCATGACTTCTTTGGCGGTCGTCATTAAGTATACACGAAAATAAAAACTACGCGGAAACCGAGTGGGCAAATTTTTTTCCATGAATTTTTTGTTTGCTCCAAAGTCATTTTATCAAGTTTCAATTATTTACTGGCGCTTTTTTTCCCTTTTTCTCTTTCTCTTTCTCTTTCTTTTTCTCTCTTTTAGTATCCATTTAGCTTGATTTTTTTTCCGAGAATGCCACATAGATTGAAGTGACTCAATGTTAACTAGTGTAGGATTCGGAAAATTCGAGAAATCTAACGAAAAAGAAAAAAACCTGCATTTTCGGTAGTGTTTCTACGTTCCAATGGTTGGTATTTGGAATAGTTGTCATTTTGCACACGCTAGTACATGCATATTTGTGATAACCACCGAAAAGCATGCATAGTCATGATTTTATGTTCTTATTTTTGTCCAATTTTTCCGACAACCCACGCACCAAGTGTATTATCTAACAATAAATTTGTATATACTATATTTATAGGCGAAACATGACATTGAAGGGATGAAATGACTATGCGATAACTGTATAGACGCGCACACGATGAACAGCATGACCGAGTCAAACTTATTGAATGACAAAGTGATGTAATCACAGCATACACAAAAACAGCCCAATAAATGCGTTGGAGTCTCGTATCATTGAAATCCTTTTTGCAACATCAAATCTATTGTCAAAATGTTGGCTCCATTCATGAAAAAAAAAACACGCTATTCTTCTTTCCACTGACCGGAGGAGGAGAGCAAATTCATTCACAAAAAAGAGCATTTCACAGAAGCTTCCTCAAAGCGAATTGATTGTTATTGAATTTCAACGGAGAGTGAAAAACAAGAGCAATTCATTCAATTCCGGTCGTCTTTTCTTTGCTTATCATTTTGAGTCAATCAAAATGCCCCACTTAGGTATGATGGTATCGAGCTTGTAAACGATAGATAAACTTTTCATTCTATAGTATTTTCGGACTGAATGGCAAAAGGAAGTCGTGGGCTGGTTTCAAGTGTTTGTTTGCGGCGATTCATGTAATGAAAGCCTGAAAGAAAAACGCCATAAACATGTTGTTGGCTTGGTTAAAAGGAATTCAAGGATATAGTAGGGCTTTGGATGGAGTGTTTTTTTTTCATTGGATTTGCACAATTTTTCTCCTGCTGAAATTTGTTGCGAATATGTGAAACGAAACAATGGTGCTCTTCACCATGTAGTATTGATCAGAAATTCATTTCGTCAAAATGATTTGGTATTCAAGTCGATCGGTAATTGAGCTACCGAAAATAAAAACCAAATTAATTACAATTCAGTTGTAATGACTGAATCTACATTCAATTCAAATCGAAAGCTTCAATGTGAAACTCTGCAGCCAGACGTTGAAAAAAAAAACCATTTGAAATGTTAAAAAAAAAAACGAATTCCAAAATGAACAATAAAATCGTGGAAATGCTAATTTTTGTCAAAGCATCAAATAAAAAGTGCATATCGTATCTCGTCATTGGCGTGTTTTCGTTGTAACTGCAGAAAGCTTTGCTAATGGCTTGTGTGCACTTAACATGGCAAAAAAATAGAGAAATCTACATAAAATGAGAGCGACACGAGTATTTTGCGGTGCTATGTGGCTTATTCGCATATACCGCCGACCGCACTGAAAACCGCACAATTTGCATAAATGTCATTGTTTGTCCCGCTCTTGCCCGCTCTCTCTCTCTCTCTCTCTCTCTCTCTCTCTCTCTCTCTCTCTGGCTCTGGTGCGTTTGTTATCGACATGGCAGGCCGTTGCAGACATGATCCAAGTGGACAGTTTACAGTCAGTTCAAATCGCTGGCTGCCTATGTATGCTTAAATTTGCCAATTGTTGTTGGTTTTTTTGTTGTTGTTGTTCTGTTAACTTGTCATTGTTGTCATTTTGATCGTGTCGCTTTGACTCATGCCACTATTTATTCACTTGTCCGCAACTGGCACGGCGCGTTTTTTTTTTCGCTGCTGAGCTGCAAGTGAAATAATAATGAACGGTTCGGTGTTTACAAGCAGGTAGCAGCAGCCGCAGTAGAATGATTTCTTTTGTGTGATTCCTCCGTCAATCCATTCTGAGTATGCTGTGCCTGGTGCATTGATTGTTTGTCATGTTTATGCGCTTTTTCAATTGGCATATGGTGTTAAAAGTACCGTTTTGAATTTAAAAAAAAAATGCGTTACAAGTGTTTATTTGCTTTATTTATTATGGTTAAAAACAAGTGCAAAAAAAATTGAATCAGTTTTGTTTGGTTTGATTTTCTGGAATTTGTATTTTGGCAATTACAAATCGCATCAAATCATATTAGCTATAAATAACTAAAACACCAGACACAATTTAACCAAGATTTTATGAATTTTCTTTTTCACGTTTCTTCTCTCTTTCCCTCACACACAGATCAAGACTACACAGATACTAAAGATCAACGGTCAATGCAGCTCGGCAAAGCGAGCAAATAGAAAAAGAACACGCGGTGTTGTTTATATTTTTTCTCTGTGTATTTTTCTCTGAGGATCGGAATGGATTTTCAATTAGCAACATTGCTAATATGTCTCACGCAAATAATACAGCTCCGAGCAGACCGGGCGTCTATATTCAAAATACGAGCAAAAGATGAAAAAAAACACACAACTCAACATTTCTAAGTGGTTTCTTGGCGTTCTTTCTTTTTTTTTCTCATCTGCCAACTGAATGTTATTTTACAAACACATTTCATGGCAGCCGAGATCATGCGTTTGATGAAATACTACCGCGCTCGCACTCGTCCCGTTTTAATACAAAGTGATTCTTCATTTTGCCGCGAAAAAAAAGAACAAACCAACAACGACTACGACGACGACGAGACAACGGTTTTAAGCGGATTTATTGAAAGAAAGAACGAACGAAAAAAAAAATCAACAATAACTGAACAACATCATCCAATACTTTTCCGCGTGCGCTCACGCAAATTGTTTGTTTAGGCTGTTTGGGTAACTGGATGAGCTCTCGTTTCTCGCTCACTTTTGTAATTCACATTCACACATCATTTTCTCAATTCCGAATGTTTTACATTTTTACAATCTGACTACTGCGGCCGGCTGCGTGTACGATTTATTGTCTGGGAGCACATGCGTTTAGTACATACACATATATATTTATACTGGGTTAATATTTACATTGCCTAATGTGTCTACTGCGAGAGATGTACATGTTGTTTGCATATTAGATTGTATGTTAAGACGAAAGAGCGCGAAACGGTCAACGAGTATTCAATACAAACGGAACGAACGAATGAATGACCGAGGCGAGAATCAAACTGGTGAAATAGTCAATATCACATTTTGCAACTGTATGTAGGCTGTCAGTTAACGAACTCCCTATTGGAATAACAAACGCAACAGGATCACTTGCGCTGTCTCTATATTACTCCACGCTCCCCGTTTGCTCGCCAGCGCTCTCGCTCTGCATTATCTTAAATTCAATCGGCAATGGGAACGAAAGAGTTAATCGCACATCAAATAGTAAATCGAAACACTTGAAATGCGGTTAAATTCAAATGAATGTTCTGTTTAAGAAGAAGAAAAAAAACGAACAAAAACAAATAAACACGCATTTTGCTGCCTCATCAATTATCAAGTCCAGTGAATCATTTGCGATGATAAAATTGTCAAATCAAGCGTCCAAAAATATACAACCAAATTGACAATGCTTATTAAATTAAGAGCAATTACAGCCGATGTGTATATATGTGGCTAATTGGTAAATTTAATACTCTCGATGACGTGCAATCAATCGAACGACATGATAAACACTCACTCGCACGCACTCGGAAGACGTGTTGCGGTTGAACGGTTCATGGGTGGCCATTGGCACAGGTCACAAATAGATCAAAAAACCTAATGAACAGAAGGTGACAAATGCTTGTATCAATAAATCGCTTGTTGATTGTTGTTCGTGCAATGGATTTTTCTTTCCGATTTTTTTTTTAATGTGTGCACGATGTAACTGTTGCGTCAGCCAATCATTCATTGTGAAGCCATCGCTGGTAATAATATACATGTTTATTTAGAATGGTTAGACAAAAGCCACCACAATTTAATTTTTAAACATGATGGTCATTATCAACCGCGAACGTTCGTCTTTTTTGTGTGTATACAAGTTGCTTTTACTCCGTTCCCCAAATTGAACAAAAAAAAATATAAAAAAGTAAAAATTAACAATGGACAAAAATATCCAGACACATCGTGCCACATTCGACGACATTCGGTTGATTGCTTTTCTTTATATTTGGCTTTTAATTAGAGTGACTGAGCGACTTGAGAAGAAGAATTGCTGCGGCGCCAAATGACCAAAATAAATGTGGCATAGCAAATTATTCATAAAAGCCCAAATTTGTCCGGCGCGCTCGCTCGCTCACTCGCCCGTCGTATTCCAGTTGTTTCAACGATCAACGTCTAACTTTCCTTTTTCATCGCCACCGTCATTGAATTGAATAGAACAACACACCCATAAATGGAGATTCCACCGAATCGAAGCAGCTTGTAAACATCTTCCGGATTTTGCCAAAATACCGTTCGATTCGATAAAGGTAAATTCTAATCGACAAATACACACATTGGCATTTTTCGATTCAACAAATTACGCAGATCGAATCGATTGAAATCGTGGAAATAAATCACACCTGATGACCATCAAATTAATGGCTAAATAAAACAAAAATTGATTCATCTCACAGCGCGTTTATTTCGTCACTCAAATTCAATGCGGTTTATCGCAAAATCGATCCTTTCAATCAGATTTATATAATATCGATTTTCACCCGAGACAAATCCAGTTTTATAACAATCATCTTTAACTACTATCACCACCAGCAGTAGCATCAGCCGCTGCCATCAAAATGGTATTGATTTACTGTGACTACTAATTTATCATCGATTCGTCGATATGCATCAAATGGTATGCAGTGTCAATATGTATATACATATATAGATTGAGCATCGATCGTGTGCTATTTGATATTCAATGTGCTCAAGATAAGATCGTCCGAGATGGCCATAATGGGAACTGCAGAAATGACCACTTGATTTTGTAATTTTATGACTTTCATCATAATCACATTTCTGTTGCCGTGGTCGTCGTTGTCGCCGTCGTCATTGCCGGTTTGTCGTTGTCCTCCTCGTGTATCTTCATTCCTGCATTTTTAATTAAAAAATCAAACCAGAATGCATACGCAACATAGTGTTGTACATAAAGAAATTCTCTCTGCTACCTCTTTTCATATTTCTCATTTTTTTTCTCACTCTCTCTACTTTTTCGTGTGTGCATATTTTCTGGAAACATTCCGATACGATTGTGCAGAATGAGCACGATGCAAAATTAATTAATTCACCATTTTGAATGCCCACGCATCGTTTATCTACCTTTTTGCGATGTGCCCCGTATGTAAAAGTTTCTACGTTGTATGGAAGTTCAATTGGATAGTCATTTCATTTTAAAAAAAACTCTTCAAAATGCACCAAATGCACCTTATTTTTCACTGCTGTATCCATATGACAACCCAGCATTTTCACAAAGTTAACAGCGAAAATTGGGACCATTTCACAAATTAATATATGAAAAGTGTGTAGCTGTGGCCCTCTTTTCATGTGGGATCATCATTTGCCCGTTCAATCTGTTTCGACCACACAATTAGTGTGCGCTTCACCAAATTCATGTGCAAACATGTTTGCTTCCAGTCTTGAATGGCAATAAAGCAAAAGCAAAACACGGACCAAAAGTTCCTCTTTCAAAATTGTTCAAAGTCTAAATAGGAGATTTGTTTTAAAATACAATTAGGAACATAGAAATAAATTCATTTCAAACGATTTTCTTTCTCTCTCCAAATGTACTGCACACAATTTTCCGTTCGATTGGAGTACATAAATGTTTAGTAGCTCAAGTAATGTTTCCATGCACATAAGCATGTAAAATCCTGTTGAAACAAGAATTGTTGAAAAAAAAATTTCTTCATAATTTCTTATAGAAACGAGGGAAAAAAATTTGTTTCCCAGAGTAAAGATTTATTTCGAAATGTGATGATGGATTAAGCGCCAGACACTTTGCGCAACGGCTAATTTTTCGGGAAATTTTCAAAATTTGAAATCAGTGCTCCCAATGTCAATTCGAAAGTAGAGTAAATGTTGAGCGTCCAAAAATTCAAAAGAGTGCAACAGATAGGGATTGAAAGAGACAGAGAGCGTCAATATAATGATCGTCGAACCAATAAGCACATACTTAAATGTACAGTTTTATCGGATGGTCATTGGGTGTAATCCTTCTACAGTCATTCGCCTCTCTCTCTCTCTCTTTCTCGCGCGTGCGCGCATCAAATATTTCTTCGAGACCGAGTAGAAACTAAGCACATTTTCCCGAATGCGGCGGCGGTGGCAGCAACAGCGCATGGCCTGCAAGATTGTGTATTTGTCAGAATCGATAGGGAAAAAAATGTGTTTTTTGTTTACTCGCCTCATATTTTACGAGCGCTCGAAGCATTTTGAGCTACACGTCGACTATTTAACTCTAATATTGATCATTTTCACATAATTATATTGTTTCGACGATACACGAAATCTCATGGACGTGATGTTAACCGTGTGCTGTGTGTATGTGGTGTTGGTTTGTTGCTGTTGTTGTTGTTGTTGGTTTGCGTAGCGTAAATATTTATATTAATGTGAAATTGTTCATGTGAAGTCATGGCTCAGAATTGACTTTGGCATTTATTGCTCTTCGTACATGTTTACGCTTTGGAAAAGTCATTTATTTCGTGGTTATGTCGAATTGTGTGAGATGAGACCAGACAGGCTCCCGCACGTTTGAATGTACGCTCACTCGCTCTTCCTTCGCTTCTCACTCACTCGCTCGCTCGCTGTGTGCCGATTTTCGTGAAAAGCACCTCAACCGCAAATGCAGCCGCTCGCACTTCACGTAAGGACCGCATTTTCACATGAACATAAAATAAACGCTGGCGCAGTTTAAAACATCAATAAAACTATCTTCGGCCACATTCAACAATGTATAATGTGTGTAATGGTGGCAATGTGCGGTTGCAGCACGCACACAAAACACTCGTGCACTCGCTCGCTCGCCCGCTCGCTTACTCTCTCTCTCTCTCTCTCTCTCTCTCTCTCTCTATCTCTGCATTGATCGATCGTTCGTTCGCTTATTAACTAACTGGCGACTGACTGATGATTTTTCAATATGTTCGGTTAATCGTTATTCTTATTTAAATTCATTACCAGCCATTTGATTTTATTGATTTCTAACTGCTCATTGTATGCATTTGATTTGTGAATGTGCACACTGCGCACGTTCAGTGTACCGCATTGGATTACACATTTGTTGCACACATCCAATAACAAACAAACAAATAAAAGCGATGCTTTAATGCCGGGCCGATGTAAGCGCCTCTATTTTTCTTTTTCTTTTATTGAGAATGTTTCTTTCTATCTCTGTCATTTTACGCGCTTGCCACTATCTCATTTTGACTCTCTTGGCTACTGATTCTTGCTGCTTTGCTGCTGCTGCACTTTAAAAGCTGAGATTAAACACAACACGACAAAAAAAAATCGTCTATATAGTTATACACATTTATTGTGGAATGGAAGTAAGCGAGCGCAAGCGCGATTAAATGTCCGCGTAACGTAGAATTGCAACAGAGATAGCGGGCACCGGGAACGCGGTAATACACACACACACTCACTCTGTGCGATTGAAAAAGGAAAAATCTATTTAAATGCATGTATATTGTTGTACAACATGATGATAATTAAAATCGTTTAACTGCTGTCATTAATTACGTTAATTGGTCGATTTATTGGGATTCAGGTAGTTTTTAGTATATGCCATTTTGTATTCAGTGTCTCAGTATTAGTTTCTCTCTCCCCTTCGCGTGCTCTCTCTCTCTCTCTCTCTCTCTTTCCTTCTCTTTCTATCTCCTTCGTTCTGTTTCTTTGTGTGCGCGAGCGCGTGATAAGATAGATCCGATTCGGTTGTTGTTGGCAGAGGCGCGCGCGCATGCCCGCGTTCGCTTACTTATTCGCACTCTGTTTTCATTCAACGTCAACTGGTTTTGGTAAACATCTATTAAGCGCAGATATGGTAATTCATTTATTTATTTAATTATTTCTCTTGGCTAATTCATTGGCTCGGCTGTGTGTGTGTGTGTGTGCGCATATATGCACGCTCGAAAGACTCAGACCGGAGATGGGTGGTGCATTTGCAGGTAATTTCGATATAATATTTTATCAATTCGACGACGATTGCCAAATATAATATCGTTTTTCTTTTTTACATTCGGCCATTTAGCTTAATTCGCTATTTAAATTGAATAATTTGGAAGAAATGAGTCGTTTGGAGCGAAAATGTAATACAGAAAAGTTGAGCGGAAAAATGTCAATTGAAAAGGGATAGCAATATAGTTCACTATAGTTTACTATACAGTTTACTATATAGCTATCCCTTTTCCGCTCATTCATCATCGACATTTTTCCGCTCAACTTTTCTGTATTACATTTTCGCTCCAAACCATTCAAATGTGATGTTGTTTCCATGCGGCTCTTCAGTTTTGCTTCTCTTGTCGAGGTCCAGAGGCGTTCACAAATTCCAAGCGCGATCGCACAAGTAATATACATACACCGTCACCCGGAGGCGTTGATAAAATGTGATATGTGAACTTTTTTGTGAGCGCTTAATGGTTACGGCACAATTCTAAATTTAGCTCTAACGAAAAATTTCAGATCACCTGATTAATATTGCTTTAGTGCTCTGCTCCGGCCGTTGTTGTTGCTGCTGCTGCAGCAAATTTAAATCCAATTCAATACGTAACATTTTCTAAACCAAACAAAACAAAATGCTACTGTTTCATTTTCAGTTCCTTTGCCTCCATTCTTACTCGAATTCGAGATCGTGTTACTGCTGCTGTAGCAGCGTTTCTCTGTTTGCCGTTTGTTTCTTACATCTTGTTCTTGTCATTCGACTTCTGCAACAGCATTTCGAATGTTATCTTTGGTCACGTAAAATTATCTATTGGGTCTCCAATTACGTGCGCGCGATGTACAGGTACACTCAAACATGTTCATATTAACCAAATATTTGAGGTTTTGTCGTTAAGATTAGAATGTTCACCGGTGGCTTGCTTTTCGGTCTCTTTCTCACTCTCTCTCTCACTCTCTCTATCTCACACAATTATGTGAACCAAAAGCCACAGGAAATGATTGCTCAGCTCACTTATTTCGATTGGTAACTGAAACAAATACTATGTTTTGTTTTTCATGCGGTTTTTGTTAACGCGTGCAGGATTATGGCCATGCTATTTTATCTAGAGCAACAGTTGAAAATATCATTTTTGTTTTTGGAATTGTCACATAGGCTTTGGACGGCAATGAAAAGCTTTCAATTCAACTGTAACATTTTCAATGGAGACTAGCCCAACACATCGGTTGAGTGGATCATTCGAATTGAATGGCTTATCGAAAAAAAAGAGAGTTAAAACGTTCAATTTTCAAATATAAAATCATCTGAACAAAACTGGGTCCAATACACCTTATTTAATTATCTGCTAGACACATTTTGCTCCAATTTCCGAAGAGTCAACACATTCTCAAATAGACACACAGAACGCGTTGTTTGAATCGTCTATTTGCAAAACTAGGGAGATAAATCGATCTAAATTTAGGTGTTTAGGCTGGAAAAGGCCAAAATAAAAAGCCATTAGAACAAATTAATCATATGCACATGTGTGTTTTTTGTTTTCTATTTAAATTAATCGCAAAGCAAGAACAACTATACACAAATCAGAGAAATGGGAGAATTTCCAGTGCTGAATTTAGAACACAAACACATAAATACATAGGTGTTGCATCATCGTGTCGAGCCAAACAAGTATTTTAAAATGATTGGAACTCTCTCTCTCTCTTTCTCTCTCTCTCTCTTTCTCGTTCAATTTATTTACTCATTCACCGATTTACACAAATTGATATGAAATTAAGACTTTGTACCATGCCATTGAAAATGAAAAAAGAGCATTGGATTTGTTAAAGAAGAAGATGAAAAAGAAAATTAATTGGCATCATTTCGTCACATGCAAGCATCCATTTGATTATTTCCCCATAAATATAATTGTTCAAGATATGCATCGAAATTGTGAGTATAGTCAGATACAATGATGTTGTAGTCAATGAGAGCAACTGTCTCGCTCAAGTCATTGAAATCAAAGTGATGCTATTATTAGGTTTATTGCCGAGAAATCGATGTGAAAAATTGAAAATATTGACTTAAGTCGACAAATTGTGTGTGTGTGTGTGTGGGTGTGTGTGTTTTTTCGGTCCTAATAATGAAAATCGCCCAAACGCAGTAGAGAGAGTTTATTATTGGCATATTGGATTTAGATAAGAAATGGGTATAATCATTCTGTAAAGAACGCAGTCGAATAGAACTTGTGCGTTTCGTTAAGCAACGTTCCGAATGGGATTTTCTCTTTCCCGGCTCGTGAGAAACATCCGTTGTATCAATGCTTTGAGAAACTCTTTCTTTCTCAACTTTTGATCGCGAATCGACGAAAAAGAAGAAGAAGATAGGAAAAATGCTGGAAACAGAACGACATAGAACATTAAAAGCACTTATCTTGATCGTCAATGACATGCCACAAATGAAACGGACAACAAGACAAGACAACACAATAATAAAGAAAAGGCACCAAACAACGGCAACAAGAACAAAAGAAACATTGCAAAAAGTGCCAACGAAAATATAAAGTGAAATCGCGGTTGCACTGCAGACCGATATTTATTTTACGTGTAATTAAAATGCATTTAAGCAAATAGTGAGCGAGAGAGTCACAGTGCACTCAGATATATATATATTCTTTGTATTGCTCGGTGTGTGTCTGTGGATACCACTATCATTTCCATTGCGAATCGAATCGAATTGAACGAAACATTCTTCAGCCAGAACAAAAGTTGAATGGCTACCACAATAAAACGAAATACGAACGAACCAACGAAAAGAAGATGGAATGTGTACGACGGATACGGTGCTGGTAATCAAATTGAGAATGACGCATAATAATTAAATATCTGTCACGATCGCATATTTGGCAAACTGAAAGAAGAGAAGAGAAAAAACGTTGAAATTGTTACAAATATTCGCGAGCCGCTTGAGTCAATTCGCGAAATGTGTATGCGTATGCAAAATAGCTAGAGAGAGAGAGAGAGAGAGAGAGCGAAAAAAAGGTTCGAGAAGGATGATGTAGTAAAATCATTAAGAACAATTGCCACATTTCGACACATTATGTAATTACGGTGAATACGAAATACAGAGAAGAATTCCGACCGCACAACAACCCGAATCACAGCACTACAAGGAATTCTTTGTGTGTTGTTCACTTTTTTTTTTCTTACTTCTCTCGCTCTCTTTGTGAATTTGGAAACAAACGAAACGTGAACAGCGTCAATTGAAACGAAAGAAAGACACACACGATAAAAAAAACAACCACGACGATATGTACACTGTGGAATCGCAGTAGATCTTTGCTGGTCACATGCAAATTGTACAACATTGTCAATATAAAAAAAACACACTCACACACAACAATTCACAAACGAATCCCACCGAACATCCAATGAGCATGGCAGAAGAAGGGAGAATATGGACGGATAATACATTTTATGACGATGTCTTGTTGAACCCATTGCATTTTTACAGTGCCATGAATGCAAATGACTTGAGTCAGGATTGATCTTGAAGGTCACCGTGCGCTCGCTCACTCGCAACATGCAATAAATCCAACCTTTTTTTTCATTGTACACCACAACTACTCAATGCAAAGGAATACACAGAACATCCTACCGTGCGACCAAAGTACCACAAATACAACACCAAAACCAATCGATCCAAACAATTGGATTCTCTCTCTCTCTCTCTCTCGAATTTTTACGCGTTGACGCTTTATGTTGGCCTGGTGCATGGTGTCATTGGGCACAGGAAATACGGTGCCAACAAAATTACATACCCCATAATTTATGGCTATTGCATAATTCCAGTGCATTTTTCATTTTGTCATTCCTTTAAATGAAGACATTTCGAATTATTTTTTCCATTGTTTTTTTTTTTTGTTGGAAAATTCAAAAATCAAGAACAAAATGCTTTGGAATGGAATAAAAACGGGACTTTTGAAAAAAAAAAAAAATTGAATGAATACATTTTCTGACTTCAACAGAGAAAGTTGTGAAAAACTTGTTGGTAATGGAAAAAGACAGAATGAAGACCTGAGTTGTTGTCAGTTCACGATTTTACCAACAAAAGAACGGAAAGGTTGCAATACAATCCAATCATCGAACGAAATTGATTGTAAATCGAATCGATGAACAGAGAACTCCCTGTATGATTGCATGAACTGAAAGAGTTTTTTTTAATTGGAAATGAGTTGATTATTTTCATGCAAAGTATTGTTCAGAAGACCACCCGGAAAAGTAATAAATCAATAAATGATCCAATATAAAGATTTTGTTTTTCAATTTTTCCTCAGCTGATTTGATGAAAAATACATTTGTGGCACTTCAGTTCATTGAACAACCTATTGATATTTGTATCGTTTTGCGAAAAACGAAATAAATTTGTTCAATTTGCTGTGGAATTGAATATCGTTACTCATATTTTTTTATCTAAATTATTGCCAAGCCTCTTTCAGTGCAGATCAGTATTTTGATTGCAAACTTACAGACAATGTTTGGAACTTACACCGACCTTTCTAAAACCAAGGAAATGAAACACCACGAAAATTTGTTACATTAAAACGTTGAATATAAAATTTTATTAACCGCCTAAATTAAAATTGCCTTTAAGTTTAATTATCTTTTTTTTCGAATTTATTCATCAATTTTCTAACCTGGTTAATTTTCATTTTTTAAAACATTAACAATATTGATCAATCACAATGGGAAAAATAAAATAAATCTAAAATTTTTCATACAATTCACAAATATCTCTTCTCAAAATGGTTGAAGCGAATGGATGTCGCAAAATGTGTGATTCGGATCGTTTAATTTCGATGAGACTGTAGTTTAAATCGTTGGATTTCCATTTGATCTGAACATAAGCTTGATCTGGAAGAAAAACGGTTGTTTTACACGCGCCGGAAAGTTTCATTCGTTCTTCGTTCACCGTCAAAATGTGATTTGCTTTAAGTTTGCCGCTAAAACCTTTGGCCAATCCCATTCCATACACGTAAATTTTATTGAGTTTAATGGCGTTACGTAAAAACGGTATGATCGCATGAATGGAATTGATTTGAACATAAATCTCCTCCAAATTGATCAAATGCTTTGCGAGTATGCTTGCTTTGGCCCGCGATAAAATCGTATTTATTCCAAGTACCAGTAATTTTAAGTGTACCAACATGGATAATGCTCGCGTTGAACCGGCTTGATGTGGAAAATCAACATAAACACCAGTCAAAAAATCCATGCTGCCCCACTCTGGATCCAAAAATTGACTGCAAAATATGAATTGCACCATCAAACTTTTGATTTGTTTCTTTTCATGCAGCGCATTCAGGTGTGTTCGTAGAATTGCCATTCCCTCACGTTCTTCTTCGTGCAATTCTAAAATGAGCTCGATGTGTAGTTCATCGATGCAAATGCCGGTTCGTTTTAAAAACCAAATTGTGCTCAACGTTGGATAAACGGAGCTGTTAAAGCTGCGAATTCTCGGATTTAGCCGAAAAAATGTGTCCAAATTATCCGGCAATGGGCTCGTTGACCAATGGAAATGCTCAAGCGTTGGATAGGTTTTTAGCAGCCATTGATTTTCAGTGCCGGTATTTTCGCATTCGCTGAATCCATACTTGATGACCAATTGTTTGACACGTTTGCAGAATTTTAATACGTTTTCATAAAATTCACCATGAATTGATCCGTATTGAATTTCAATGATTTCAGCATTTGCTATGAGCTCGCCTATCGCATCACCGGAACTTTCAGAAACTTCCCCATCATAAAAGGCAACCGATACCAAATCGTTGCAGCTGTGATTTGATTTCAGATATTGAAGACATTCAGCGGTCGGCAACACCACCAAATTGCGAACATTCTGTTTAAATCGTTGCATCGATCGGTCACTACATCGATAATGAATGTCGTCTGTATCCGAGATTTGGCCCACTTTCATCGTTTTCATGGGGTACCTGCGTTGAAAATATTTGACGGTCAGCTGTTGTAATCGTGTGCAGGTTAAATTCAGTGCGGCCAAATCGTTCAACGTCAACCAATCGAATAAATCGTCAGCACAATGGGTGACCACGGATAGTAATGTATTGTCCAATTTTTCAAACATTTCGCCATCCTCTTTGTCTCCATCGCTCAAATGCTCGGCTTTCATATTAACACACAAAATTCATCGATTTACTAAAAGTTTTTTCTTCGGTGATTCGATTCCTTGAATGTTTCTAAAGATTGACACACAATTAACCGGCCTTCTTGAGCACTTTTTCCGTGTAATTGACACAATAAAAGGCAATTGACTTTGTTACATTTGGTTTTGATTACTGATTACTAAACAATTTTCGACACATAAACACAATCAATTTGTTTCGGCGCAAATAACAAACACCGGTGTGATGACTCGATTGACACACCATAGAAAAATACAAACAAACCTGAAGTTGGCTGTTATTGACTTTGACGTTTGACGTAAACCGCGCGGATTCGATTGCTTTTTCTTCACTGGCGAGAATAAATATCCACTTACAACAGGAGCTATGATGAGTGAATGAGCGTCATTTTGATTTGTTTAAATGTATTTCAATAGATTTCAATACAAAAAAAAAATGACAAGTTTCAAAAGATAAATGAATACAATCAATTTAAACGTAAAAAAATTCAAATAATTTATTTTGCTTCCTAAAGCATCAGCGTTAGCCTTGAACTGAAATTGAATTTTGTCACGCAAACCATGCTGTCGATTGATTTATTTTTATTGAATTTCCTGGTAAAAAGAATCAATTTCAAAGATAATGATTCCATCGGTTGTACAAACCCACGAAAATAAATGTGTCAACCAAAGAAAAAGAACAACAAAAAAACATCGCTGACTTTACTCGTACACGTGAACCTGATTATACTACGCGACATTTTTTTTTACACATTTACGATATCGTATTTTGATTATCATAATTTTTATACACATTTTTCATCATCATCATCACTTCATTGTGTGTGTGTGATTTTTTGGCCAATGGTCCAAAACTTGTTCCATCGAATTTTTATTAAATTCGTCGTCAATAATTTTGATTATTGAATAACCAAAATGAATATTATGATTGGAAGTTGAAAAAAAAATGAGTCGAGAAACTGCAATGGTGATAATTCAATAATGATGAACCGTTGCTTAATTAAAAGGTTGTTTCTTCGTTGAAAACAGTTGGTTGAAAACGAAGGAAAAAAAGCTGATACAGGAAAATAAAACCATGTATAAAAATGGGTGTATGATGCGGGAATGTGTGTAAAAAGGGAGAATTGTGAAAAACATGAAGGTTAATAACTGCACGATTCTCGTGAAAGTGTTGTTTGAAATGCTTGCGTCTTCATTTAGTTATTACCATTTGAAATGGCGTGGAATTTGAATGTGCGACAGAGAGAGAGAGAGATTTCTGTCCAAATTTGGTAAATTCAAGTCTCATCTTGCTATGGATCTGGCGCTAAAACGAGAATGGCGTTAAAACCGATGTGACGTCCATTGTCACCAGATGAAATGTGACCAAACATGAAATTGGAAGCACGAGTCGATTGCATCAATGTGCCTGTGCTTGCAATTAATTAGGACGAAGGCAAATCGCCATTTTCGAAATTGATAAAAGAACTTGCAATGGCCAAATTGCAAATTGCAAAACGGTAAAATACGGTGTTTATGAAGCGATAGAGCGCGCGTGTGTGAGCAGGAGCATTCCGTCCAAATCAATATGGAATTGAGTAAGTGATTAATGAGATTGATTGGCGCTCTTCAATCATCAGGTACATTTCTGACATTCAACATGAGCGCGTACGCATTTGATAGCCATTTAAGTAGTTTGGCTACACCAGTTCTGGTTGCAGTATATGCTGACGGCGCGCGCACCAAATGAAATGTGTTTCTTGTGAAATGCCCATTCAAAATGTTGCACGTGATGCAGACACACGATTCGGGACGCTCTCTCGACGAATGGGAAAGTTCTTGTCGAGCATGTAACAGTGATATGTTGTCGGCTCGAGATAGAGATGATTAATAGACGTTGTTCTTGGCGCGTGTGTGTCATCGATATTCTATACATCGTATGAGAAAAAAAAGTCTATCACGCCAAATTTAGTGATTCAGTCGGGATTTGTGATTATGTTTGTATGTTGCCCTTTAAATCGATTAAATGCTTCATATCTGGAATGCCTTTTTGCTATTCTGCTCATGATGCTCTTCAGTTCTTTGTGCGTATGTGTTGCTACTCACCGCAAATCGACGGTGCACAGAGCCCAAGAAGGAAATCAATAAATGGCAGAAATGATGAAATGTTGATAGTTGAACTTGACTCGAGAAGTGGTCGTTTCGTAAACTTGATATGTGCAACGCACACACACACACACATCACGCATCGATTGCCGACGCATAATTGTTAATTAAAAACCAAAATCTCAGTGCTGAACTCTGCCGTCAGCAAGAACATAAATGATGCCGGCACGTCTCATCTCTCTCGTTCTCCTTGTCAGCGCGTTTTTTCAACGTGCGTGAACAAAAGTCAATTGAAAGCAGCAGCAGTAGCAGCAGCAGCAACGTGTTGTTTTGCTTTCTCGCCGCTATCAAACACCGTCCGTGTTCGATATATGTTCATGTGATCTATGATGAATGCCAAAGTGATACGAACCATAGTCATGAAGTGCGTGCATTGACAACATATCATCACTACGAGCGCATTCTCTCTCTCCATCCATTTTACCGTGGTACGTGCCAAACGTACGAATAAAACGATGCACTTTATTGTTTTTTACTACAATGTTCATCATTTATTTTTTTTCGTCCCTTTTGTCGCTTCAATCATGTTTAATCTGTGATAGAAATCAATTCAATTGCAAGCCTCATACCGAAGCTAGCAAAAAGAGTCCAAGTTAATAAACTCTCTGCTTGAACACATTTCGATGATTCTCTTTCTTTTTATCCTGTTCCTTTTACGGTTTTTGCATCAAAACATGCCATGGAAATTAAATTGTTCTGGCACCGAATCGTTCTAACGGCTCGAATAATTTGCTTCAACACATGAACTAACAGGCGGTGTTCATATGCTTCATCGAATCAGTTCATAACGAAAATCGGGTGAAAAACGAGATATAATGAAAATTCCCAGGAAAATTCCATGGGCAAAAAATGATATTGGATGGCATCCAATATCGAAAGAAGAAGAAAACGACCATGAGAACGAGCAAAAGTTTTCCAAACTGAATACAATGTGGCATGAGTTTCTCTCTGTGCTTATATTATATGGTGTGTGTGTGTGTGTGTGTCGACTTTTTTTATTCATTGCACACATTGCACTCGTTGTTCGGCCCACAAACAAACAAAAAACACGTTGTATGGATGACAAGTTTTCAAGCTACTTGGTTCAATAATGCAGGCCAAAGGTTAAATTTGCCTTTTTTTCTCTCTCACAAATCGAATGCAAACCGAAGGCTGTTTTTGTGTGTATATGCATGTGTGCACTTCAAATTGCACTGGAAACTCGAGCGAAAGAGCTGAAGTGGCGAACTGAGAAATAAACGCCACCATTTTTAATTGCACAGTCGTTAATGACTCGAATGAAAAACGCATAAAATTTGTATAACAACTGGCCAAATTTAAAATATACACAATCAGAGATGCTCTTGACAAAATGTGCAATTTAGTTGGAATTTATCACCATTTTCTCGTATGCCTCTTGACCATTTCTCTAGGCAAATTGCCGATTTATATAATGAACTTTTTCTACCTCTTTCCACCAAAAAAAAAAACGTTTTTCCCTCTTCTTTGACGGCGATGCTCAGCGCAAACGACATTCACATTTTGCTTTCCATTTGCCTCTGTTTCATTCTTTTATTCTTCAAACGAGAAAATGATTTCGTTCCGAAAAGCGATTCTTCGGCAATTATATGCTTGTTTAAATGATTTTTAACAAAGTTCGTTGAAATGAATGGAATCGCATTTGAAATTGAGCATGTTGTTTATTGTCTGATATATTTATTGGTCATATCATGGCCAATTGGCTAATTGAATGCGTTGCACGAGGTGCTTTCAATCTGGCTAATTCAGAAGCAATATTGTCTATATTTATGAAAATAAGAGGTCAGTAATTAAGCGCTTTGAAAAAAAAAATGGCGGCATGGCATTGCGTTCACAATTGTTGCTTTCTTTTCGTTTATTTTTTTTTCAGTTCATTCTTCATATTTAGTTTGTGTGCGCTTTGCGGAACGTTTCAAAAAGAAGGCGTACACAAAGCGGCGCACCTGGTTTGTGCGAGAGCGATCTGTATTTCAAAGCAAATTAGCGTGATTGATGTGAAATCAAACAAATCATCATAAAATATGGAATAAACTTGAAATGCCTTCAAATAAATTTCAAATTGTTGGCTGGAACAATGGAAACGGCCACAAAACGAAATGTGGGAGAGAAAACGTGGACAACAGCAACAGCAGCAAAAATGTATGTGCATGTATAAAAATTGAAACGCCTAGAGTTCTGCGGATATATAAAGCCCCATCACAAACTTGAGCGAGAAATAGCAGCAGCGACGAATCGTAAAAAACAGCTCGGAATTAATAGAGGAAAATCGTTAAAGCTCTACACACGCTGCGATGTATTATGCCAGCAATAAAAATTGTAAGTGCTTGTTTTCACATTCGACACCAATCCACACTGTACACCGCCTACAATTCAACTAAACTGCGTTGCGAGCAATTGAACACGAATTTCAAATAAATCTCCAATCCATTGAATTTCTTTTATGCATACGACAAAACAACAGCAGAGAAAAAACGACGAAGACAGCAACAACGGCAAGAAATGAAGAGAAAAGCGAAGCGAAAAAAAATGTTTGCGAACGTGAGGCGCACGAGAAGGAAAACAAACAACGGTGTTGTGAATTTTGCCCTTTCCTTTTCAGATCCACACACAAATACACACACGCACAGAGAATACTTCTGAAATGGAACAAATATTGCACCGTGTAGAATTTTATACACAACAACTCTTTTTCCAATCATTTTTGTGCATCGGTTTGGCTCATTTCGGTTCAATTTGTGTGTGTGTACTGTGTATGTTTTTTTCGCATCGCGCCAACGTTGAGAATTAATGAATAGGAATCGAAACTTGTGTGTTCCGTTACGATTTATCGTTTTTTGCAGCTGCATTGTTCTGAGGGATCAAATGGGCATTGTTTCTTTTTTTTCTCGTTCGTCGCTGTTCAGCCTCAGCCTTAGCCACAATATGTACAATCGATGAGCGCTGAAAAACAAATCTTTACATAAAATAAGTAGAGAAAAAAAAGAATCGACTGTTAGTCAATACTTTATTTGTTTGTTTGTTTGTTTGTTTGCTTATATGCTTTTTTATATTCCTTTGTGAAGAAGAAAAACAGAAAATATGTTCCACGCTGAACGCCTTTCATTTCAATGTTGAATAAAAATTTGGACGGTTTAGCTTTGAATCGATTATTCCTGGTTAAATACGGCGAAACCCAAAACCCGACTTGGTTTACTGATCCTCTCCCAAATAAATGAGATGGAAAATGAGCACCAAATTAATGAACGTTCGTTTTTCGGTTTAAAAGGCGACACTATTTCGTTTGAGATTGTACTTTTTAAAGGCCATATTTCGGATTTCGTTGACAGCACCGTCCAATATTCGTTGCGCATCATATTGATTTGAAATGACCGCCCGATCACCAATCAAGCCGAGCTGCAATTTATAGCCATAGGATAGAATCGATATACCGATTCCAGTTGAACCGCGATTTGGCAACCAAAAAGTCATATTACTTATTCGATAACCACTGATGTATGTTATTGTTTGCGGCCCCGGCAAATTCGATACTGCAATCGTACTGTGCACACTCTCCGTTAACGAAGATAACATACTTTCGGGGAGCAATGATGATAGAAATGACATTATCCAGTAGTTTACCTGAAAAAAGCAATTATGTTCATAGGAACAAAATGTATTTTTGGGAAGAAGAAATAAAAAAAAATTATAAAAATAAACAAAACAGAGAATAACGATGGAATTTCAACATTAGAGGAGCATAGAACTTACAAAATAATCGGGCGAACTTCGCAATAAATCCGAGTATTTTTTCACTTCCATCATTTTTGAGTGAAAACGAGATGCTTGTGTGTTCACAAATTGTCTGCCTCGTATTGGCAACGTTTGTAGCCCAACCGAAAACTTATTCTGCAGCTTTAATTGCGCACCTTGGACCACCCAAAATAGAGAACAAAGGCAATGAGAAAAATTGATTTCGAATGGAATTTTCGAAAATTTTCAAATGGCAATAAAGATAAAAATGGTTGAGAAAAAAGCTTTGCTTAACCCTTTGACGACCAAAACTGAACGGCTGGGAATTTTGCAATTCTGATTGCAGATTCGTGCTCAGCGACCCCAAAAATATTAGCAAAAGTGTTATCAAAAATTAATTTTTTTAATTGCAAATATGAAAAAAATGATGGGATATATGTGTCCCATTGGTCGGTAAAGGTAACTATTTACCTTTATTTTTCTATGAAAAAAACATGTCTCCCATAAGAACTACGTGTAAAATCTTTTCCATTTTTAAAATTTATAGAATCGTTTTAAACCAAAAATGGTTTGAATCATGCTTTGTTGTGCCCATTTAATCACGAATTTAACGATCTTTTTGTAAATTTGTGTGTTTCGAAATTCGCAAAAAGTGGTTGAAATACAGGGAAATCAGTGGTAATTATTTACCTTTACCGACCAATGGGACACATATGTCCCATCACGCCAAAAGCAATAAAAATTTGAAACAAAATTTTTTGTAGAAAAGGCGATTATCCTTAGAAAGTAACAGACACTCCGTACAACATTTCCAATTTTCAGCTTTAAAAGTTGTACCCTTCAAATTATATAGGGTTTGGCGGAATTTGAAAAAAAAGTTAAGATTTTTCGACTTTGAAGTGTTCTATTTGAGCACAGTGATGTAAAATATCCAATATTATGGTACTTTCTGGTAGCTACATTCATTCTCTTTCAAAAGAAACCAATTTTATAGAAATCGGTCTAAAAATGTGGAAATTATTGACGAAAAACAAAATGGGACATATGTGTCCCAAAGGTCGTCAAAGGGTTAAAGAATGCAATGGAAAACAGAACAAATTAGCTCTTTCCACCAAAGGGATATTGCAACTTTTTCGACCTGAGAAAACGCCATCTAACGTCGTGGCCGTAAATTATTTTACTGTATATTTAGATGGAAGAGCTTGAACAAAAGTTCGACACTATGCATAAACTTGGAAAGAGCTCGATAAACTTGACGAAATACACATATATTATGGTCGTTGCTACACCGCTATGCTTTCCACTCACCTTCAGCTTCAATGCGAGCCGGTAGAACAGCTGTCATTGTATTTGGTATGTGGTGTCCTTTCGATTCAAAGTAATTCTGGAAGCTGATGGATAGCGCGCTAAGAAGAACATCTGAAAAACGAACACCTTGGAAGTTTCGTTTGATTGCTTTCATGGTATCGAGCAAATCAAGATCATCATCGTTTTCAAAGTGCCAGCAAATAATCTATGCGAACGAAAAATCAACATGTCTATCAAATCCATCGTTTCTTTTTTCCAAAGTCTAAAAGCATTTCTAAAAAAAAAACCACCATACTTTGTCGCCCGTCAATTTCTGTTGGTGTAGTGTATTTTCGTCAATTTTTTTAAAACCCTGTTGAACAATCGACGCAGGTGATAAGAATAAAATGCTGATTCGTGTTGCCAAATTCTGCACATACAACTTCAATCGATTCCAGATGCGTTGGAATTCGCGTGCATTCATCGACGCAATCGATTTCCAGATGGAGAATTTTTGCACAAATGTGGGTGGAGAGAATTCATTTTCAAAATATGTTTTCAGTTTTTGTCGTTGATGTATGCAGTTTGTCCATAGATTCTTTTTGGAATTTTCTCGATCGGCAATGGTTTCCAAAAATAGCCGTAGCAATGCAACACCATCGCCCAGTGAATGATGTATACGGAATAGAACCTGCAAAATCGAAACGAAGGGAAAATTTATGAGATGCATTGTGATTGGAATTCAAAAAAAAAAAAATAATCGGAAATGAATGTGGTGTGACCGGTTACCGGAATGTGTGTGGCCAGATTGCCTTCGCTGTTGTAGTCGGTGATGTGGCGTTTGGAAACGAGAATTTCCCATGAAGCTGAATGATTATTCATCAGTGGCATATTGCAAAGCGCCCCAAATGCCGATTCAATATATTTCTTGTTATCAGTATGCTTTGCGGCTTCGGTTATATTCGGCATAAATCTGAACAATGCAAATCAAAAACAAGCAAAACCAAAAATTTTATTCACATAAATTGCATGCTTTGGTATGCGCTTTGATGAATTGAAAATACGTATGTAAGCTATAAATCAGGAAATTTTTCAAACAAACACGCACGCACGCACGCAAAACTCACCGAATGTAATCCTCGATTGTGCATTCATTTTCATTGGTCCAAAATGAGTAGCCGTGCTCTTTGCAACGCTTGTAGAATAGCTTGGGGAATGTTTTGTATTCGCCGAGAAAACGTAATGACAATCGCTTCCGTAATGCCAATAGAATATTCACCGCACTGTCTGCCGCACTGTTGTTGCTCTGCACGTTGATTTCCACCAATGCCATAATATTTATAACACTTTTCGCAAAATCATCTTCAAGGGCCCAGACCGCATCTGACCCATCTAAAAATCCACGAAATTTATCGCCATATTTTCGCTAAATCGAAAATGAGAGCACACATTTTGAGAAAATGCCATTTGGGCGACACAAATAAAGGGTGTAGAATAAGGAGGATAGGTGAGGAGGGGGGTTGAATGTACATTGTACACACTCACTTTGATCGTATGATGAATATGGTGGCGGTAGCACAGCATGCAAAGCCACAGTGTCAGTAACAGTGGTAGCAATGCAATAAATACTAGAAAACAACTGGTGGTGAATGCAATGTGCAAATAATCGCAATTTTTCCAATGCAGTAATTTTAGTAATGCGATCAAATCCTTGAATAAATATGCTAACGAATCGTCTTTTGTGATGATGGATGTGGTGGCCCGGCGAAAGAGCAACAGTATCATCAGCAGTACGATCATTGAAAATAGGTATTGACCGCTTGCCAAGAAAGTCGTTTGAATAATCGTCGCTTCGGAAAACCGATTCGGATCACTGACGGCATAGCATTGCTTTGTAAGCATCCAATGAATTGGAATTCGATGTATTGTCCAATTCGAATACTGAAGACTCAATGCATTCAATGCTCTCTGATAATTTTGCATGGTCGATAGATTCACACACGTAGCCATTTAACAACAACAAAAAAATGCAAAATTTTTTCCTTCGTCGAGCAACCCGCAATAACGTTTGGCACAATTTTTTCGGCACCAAACACACAATTGTCGGTCGACACAAATGGTTAACAAAGTCGTCAATTGGAAATTTACGTTTTTTATTAGTTCATACAAATGGTCTTAAAAGTCTTTCTCTTTTAAATAGTCTTTAATTTTTATCCGTAAATTTTATTTTTTGAAACAGACAAAAAATCAATTTCGTTGGATTATGATTCACTTTCAAGTGAATCGAAAATTATTATTTGATTGCTTATCGCAATGAATACATTCTCGGTTGAGAAGTCGAAAACGAATGTGGGAACTTCGTTGAACGCAGTAACAATTGTACGACTGCAACTCAAATAATGAATAAGACTGGCGCAATATTTTGGTTTTGTTGTTTTACCTAGTTGTGAAATATGGAAATATTTAAGTGAATTATTGAAGAAAATGACTGTAGTTGTGTATTTTCTTTTGCGCGAAAAGTCAAGAAAATGACGATGTAGCGGAGTATTTTTATTTAACAAGGCTTTTCGCTCTCTCTCTTTCTCTCTTTCTCTCCCTTCAAAAAGAAGCCATAAAATGCCGAAAATCACATATTGTAGAACGTATAGTGTTACAACTTATAATAATGAGTCACTTGTTCGCAAGATTTGGCCGCCTCATTCGCATGCCGAATTGCGTATTGATGATGATAATGAGTGCATCGCAATTCAATTTGCAATGAAATTCGAAATAAAAGGAAAAAATGGCCAAAATGGTCGTCGTCTGACGCCATTTGTTTAATGTAATTTTCGTGAAAGAAATGCCACTGACAGCGAACGAATCACTAAAACCGCTGAGTAAACATGCGCCAAATTCACAATGAAATAAAGAAAAAAACGTGCGAAAAACATGTGACTTTGTGCCAGTCTGTCTGAATGGCACTTGTATAATAGAGGATAGTGTCGATTGACCAAAATCCTTTGAAAATCGCATTTATGTCACTTCATAATGCCTTGACCGTCGGAATGGGATAAATGATGACCTTGAGGTCAATCTCAGATTTTTGGTAAACCAACAAAATGGTGATTTCCATTATGGGTGTCCAATACATAAAATCATCTCAGGCCTAACCCAAGTAAACGTTGAAAGTGTTAGCCTAAGCAAATAATTCTTCTTCTTGTATGCCCTATCGAACACGTACCACAGCTTCTCCGTGTAAATCGATCCACCCTAGTATTCAATGTATAAATATGAGTGGTTTCCAAATGGAAAATTCACACCAAATCTGGTCATATATTTCTTTTCTGCCGTTGTTATTTTTTCTTTCTATTTTTACCGCGTTATTTATAGTAAATTGGTATCGAACAGAGGCGAAGAGCAAAATAAACACAATGCAATCGAAGCCATATGCGAGTTTGCCTTTGTTCTTCGAAATTAATGATTGGTCGATTGGTCGTGGAAATGGAGAGTAAACAATTTACAAGAAAAAAAAGAAGAAAAAAACCAACAACAACGAAGCAATGAACATTGCTCGTATAAATAGTATTGTGTGCACGGTGTGCCTTTTTCGCTCCATAAACAAGTAATAAATTTAATTGACTCTCCTATTTCGCGAATATGTGTTTAGAATTAATTAGCGAAACGGTGAAACGATTACAAGCGCTACACCGGATAAATAACGACCAATGAAGCAACGAAAACTACATTTTATATTCAAAATAGCAGAAAAATAAAGAGAACGTCTCATTTGAATGTGCATGCACAGTGAGTCGCTATAACAACCGAACGAGTGATAAACAAATGGTTTCCATGGTTATGTCGCGAGTGCAGCAATTGGAACAAAGCCGTACTTGAACCATGGAAATGGCCAAGTCAGAGGATAGAAAGTAGACGAGTGAAAAAAATCGATTGGAGTTTCATTTCGATTTGTTTTGTTTTTTTTTTTTGGTCTTCTCGTAGTTAAAATTAAATTTGTGTAGTAAAATGTCTTTGTTTAAAGTGTGCACATGGTGGTCGGCTCAGTGTCCTGATTTTGATCCGAATTATGATTCGCAGCTGTTACACTGTTGCCGATTTGGAATCGAAGAGAATGAAAAGGATTACGTAATTGTTGCATCGCATTCGGGGTTTGTTAGTGTTTTCCAGCCGAATGCATTGATGGTGGACGAAACGGAAGACGAGGAACTGAGCTCGGGATTCAGGCCCACCGATCAATTGCTCGAAATTAAGCTGCCCAATCCGATATTACAGTTGTCATCGGGAAAATTTATCATGTAACTATTGATTGAAAATATGAACTGACTTTCAACGTTGATTTTCCACGTTCGCTTGTTGGTTTTAGAGGTGCAGCGAATGAGGGTAAGCGTCAATTGGTCATTTTACACCCGCTCAAAGTATCCGTTTACTCGTTACATCTGACCGAAGGACTGGCTGAACATGGTTTGTAACCAAAAAAATATTTTTTTTTTATATAAAAACTGAGATTTCTCGTCGTTTTAGGAATGCAATTCAAATTGAACCTGTGCTTTGAACACAAACTCAGTAAGCCAGCGTATTCGGTGTGTCATGGACATTTTGGCGGATACAAAAGTCGTGAATTCTTCTGCATTACACACATGGATAGCACATTAACATTTTTAGAACAGGATGGCATCGTTTATGAAACAATTCTCGTGGGCGATCGTCATATTCCATCGAAAATGGTGTTCAACTCGCGAACGGATACCTTTTTAACTGTTTCATCATACTGTGATTTAGAGTGTTATCGGTATCAGGATTTGGCCCAAGCGGTCGATACACAGAAAAGTAGTCTGTCACTTCCCATTTGGACGGTGTGCATCGGTGAATATTCACTCGATATACAATTGCAACAAATCACCGAGTGAGTCGACTTAATTCACACTTTTCTATATTTTTATCAACAAATTTTAAACTTTTCGATGAAATTAGTGAATTAGGCGAAAAAAAATATTACAATTTTTCGATTATCTTTCAATTTCCTTTGAAAATTACATCGTAATCCCGTGAAAATTGACAATTATCAGAGCAAATTAATTTTTTTTCTTTAACACTTCTCTGTAGAAATGAAAATTTGATATTGATTTTGTGTGAGAATTTACTATACGGAATATCCGATACATCGAGCATAAAGTTTATTAAACGTTTGGATTATGTTCCAATGTGTTTTTGCTCATTCGTCGCTGGATGGTACTATGGTACGATAGAGATTTCTTCTTGGTGATTTTTTCTTTCAGACCAAAAGGTTCAAGAAATTTTATTTTTTCATCGAATAGAACCAAATGCTCGGCTGATAATAACTGTCATCTCTGAAAGTGGGACCATATTGATATACAACACATCTCAGTTGATCTGGGCGGCTCAATTATCCTATGTACCGATAGCAATTTATCGAACGAATGTGAACGGTTTGCCCGGAGCCATCTGTACGCTTTGTGATAATGGTAAAATCGATGTGTCTTACCTTGGATCCGATCCGCAGATGTTTCAAGTGCCGCCGCTCAATATGCAAAAGTTGAATTTCGAAAAAACTCAAACGGAATTGATCGAATTGGAGAAGGAAATCAAGGCTGGTATTGATTTCACTGATGTGTCCGCCATTAATGTGGCCGCCGAACGTGATTTAAATATTAATTTCTCAATTGAATCAACGCTCGAAGAATGTATCCATTCAACAAATATGCCAGGCAATTTGGTATCACCGGATGATGTGAAAATGGTACGATCCAGTGTTAAATTGGTTGCACAAACAAATCTGGAACAAGTTCAAGTACAATTTTATTGCTCCGCCCCGCTAATGGCCAACAAAGCAATCCACACTTTTCAACAAATGAGCGCCAGCCAAGAGGAACTGGTGGAAACGCATTTTTACATGGCAAATTGCTGCGATGTTGCTAGCACAACAATTACAGCCGTTATATCGTTCATCAACAAACACACGATACCGCGCGTGATTGAAAAAACCAAATCGCTACCGATGACAATGTTTTTCAAAACATTTATACCACAAAAAGAATCAAGCATCAAACTGACGATAACAGTGAATCAGGCCACCGTTCCAAGCATGGAACAATTATTCGTAGATGAATTTCCAATCGATTCCACACACAATGCCACCGGATTTAAGTCGATTTATACCGGTAAAATTGTCACAATTGTGGCTGCGAAAAATTCCAATCGATACAGGTGCGGATAGTTGGAAATGAAACTATTTTAACTAGGAGAAAATGTGCTTTAAATTAGTTATTTATCAAAAATATATTTCCAAATTTTCCAAAATAGGATTCAATCGGATCATCTGCCAACGATTGCACCCATTCTGGAGGCATTGATACAGCGAATCGAAAACTATATCGAACCAAAAGTGCAAATAGTTAATAGTTCCCCATTACCAATAAATGGTTTGATTACACTTGTTGATGCTCATTATAAATCGTATCAAAGTCTACAAATCGTTCGGGTAAGCAATTGAAAGCAGTTAAACCTGAAATGTGCAAGTTGAACGAAAATTTAGAAAAAGAAACTTGTTGAAAAATGTGAAAAAGAAGACATTTCATAATTTGTTCTTTCCAAATTGGTCATATATTTTCAGGAAAAATTGAAAAACTGCACGATTCGAATGCGTCTGCTGGAGCGTCGATATTTCACGAAATTGGACGACAAAAAAACCGGTTCAATCGACAGTATAATGACATTTTTGAAAACAACACACCATGAGCTAATGGCACATATTCAATCGTTAGAAAATGCCAAGCAAAATTTAGCCAAGTAATTTATTTCTCCGCATAATTTTTTTTTCTCATTCACCTTCAATCATGACATAGTTTTCTAAAAATAAATTGTGTCACTTTCATTCAATACAAATAAATAATTTTATGCAGGATGCAGTGTGATTTGTCGTGCGGCCTGGCATGTGTAAATGGATTGATTAAGTTAATTGATGTGCCACCAAAAGGCTGTGACACATTATGTTCATCGCTAATGAGCACCGTAACTGATTATCCACAGCAGGTGAAACGATTTGTCGTTATTGTTTGTTATGGTTTTTTTCCGCAATTTGTTTTTGTTTTTGTGTGAATTTCGGACAAACGTGATTTAATGGAGTGATTTAATTTAATAGAGTTGGGAGGAGATGACTGCAGCTGGTTTGAATATTTTGAATTATGTGGGTCCATTGCGAAAGAATAAAAATGCGGCGACCGACGATGATCCAACACTTGATGTGGCACCGTTTGATTTTGATCGTTTCAAGAGACACTTGACTGGTTTGTTGGAGCGTGTGTCGCGCAGTGGCGGTCCAAAAGCTAATGACATCAAAGACACACTCACCGAAGAAGATGATGTAATTGAATCAACCGACAATTCAAAACCACCCAAAGAAGAGGAGAGCGACTGGATTTTTGATGTTAAACAAACCATGAACATCCTACCACGATTATCACTTCAAACAAACATCAACGATGAAAATGGTGCAAAGTCAAGTTTTTCAAAGGATTAAATTTAAAAAAAAAACTCAACTTCAAATTTTTTAAACTCTTTTTTTAATGTTGATTTGTTTTTTTTTTTCAATCAGAAATCATTGAAAACATACTGACGAATTTAATGAAACAATGAACAATTTGTGTGTTTTTTAACGGAATAAAATTCACTTGGATCGATCGTGATTTGTTTGTTTTTTTTTTCTTGCTCGTTAATTGACTAATTCGCTGAGTTTCTCTTGGATATTCTTTATGGTTTCTTTGTCTTTGTTGACGGTTTCAATGAGACACGACATTGCCTTCTGTTGCATCGATAGAAACGCCTTCATTTCCTCAACCGAATCTTAAAATGGAAAAAAATAAAACGATTCTGAATTATTAGATAATTTAAAAAATAGAGGAGACAGAACAGATTAAGAGTGAGTATTATAATGAATCCGTAAAATGATGAAATGGATGAAATAGGAGGCCAAATAAAGGGGAAGAAGATTTTTTTATTCAAGAAAAATTCGGTTTTAAGCACTAAAATGCAACACAAACCTGGTTCTAATGCATAATCAACCGGATTGGCCAAATTCCATTGGTTGCGCTGCATTCGCATCTGTGACAGTAGTTCACTTAAAAGGCCTTTATATTGAGTTGGTGCTGATACTAAAGCTTGCATATTTTCTAATTTACTGCGAAGTTTCTCTTCTTCCGGTGACAACGCCACGCCAACCTTTCGCGTAATCTCTTGTTTTACAATAATCTATGGGAAAACAACACATGTTCAGTAAAGTATTCCAAATTCGATAAAATAACTAATAAGCAATTGTCATTCAAATTGCTCAATTGAAGAGAAAAAAAAGAAACTTACATCCAAAATATTATGGCTTAAATCGGCCAATTTGCGTTTGTGTGCTAATATTTTTGCCATAGCATCGATGTGTTTTTGTTTCATCTCTTCCAGATCCTTGCGAACCTTGGCTATGTATAATGAATGCATTTCGGTTTCTTTTTCCTGGCATTTGATGCGTCGTTTGAGTTCGGCAAAGCCAATTATCGGCACTGGTATGAAGACCTTTGGATCAGGATTGTCTTGTTTGGCTTGATTCCACATGCGTGGATCGATTCCTTTGGGCGGTTTATCGAGATACTCTTTGAGTTGATCTTCATCGGGTGAAATAAGGGCCACCACATCTTCGACACCGGTATTTGCGAGCTGATTCTTTGTCATCGGTTGATTTAAAAAATTATTCACTTCAGTCGATGAGATGCGCTTAATTTCATTGGAAATTTGTGATTTTTCCTGCACATAAATCACCACTTGACATTTGGTATCGGATAACGGTTCAATACTATCCACATTGACAGTGATCGTCGGTTTGTTGCCGAAGATTTGATGCAATTGCGTTTTGAACGCTTCCTGTTGAGTACGCATAACATTTTCCGATTTTTTCACTATCAACGACATCAAGCCCATTTTGTTATCTTTACCCGGAATTTTGTTGTAGCCAATCGCTTTGAAACGGCACAAAAACTATAATTGAAGAAACAGATTCAGCATTATTATTGGCTGTTTTTTTTAAGTTGTAATATTTTCGAGGCAATTGCTTACGTTTTGTGGTGTGATTTCGACGGGTGGTAGATTTTTGGCATAGAATGCCCTCCCATTGCCCCACATTGCCTGTAAGTAGTTCCATTTTGCAATCACTATGTCACGCTCGTCACCAAATATCGACACATTGTAAATTGATTCGGCGAACTGTTCGTCTGGATTCAGCGTGGGCTGCGGTTGTCCTAATGTTGGATATTGGCCCATTGTTGGCAGTCCTGACGGTTGACCAAATGTTCCGAAACCACCGCCACCAATACCAGCACCAAGGGTTGGCTTACCAAACGCTGTGTAATAATTATGATTGTGAAATATTTTGTTACGAATTTGAACTTCAACTTTCAACTTTTTTTTTTGCCTCAATCGTGTAGTGGCCACTTTTTACTATCCAAAATGAATGAGTCATCGTTCTCTTTGAATCAAATTTATACGAAAACATATTCATCAATTCATGCTTTGGATCTTTACAGCGTAAAGATTGGATTTCATTCATGTTCTAGTACAATTTACTTCAATCGAATTGATTGAAAACTTACTTGAACCGAAACCACCAAAAGCAGATGATGGTTGTGAGGCGGGTGCTCCAAACGATGGTGTATTAAATGAAAACGATGGGGGTGCAGCAGACGTTGCACCGAATCCGCCACCGAGTTGTGTACCAAGTGTACTGCCGAAACCTCCAAATGCGGATTGAGCTAAAATATTCGAAACAATTACATCAAAATATTGATTATTTCTTGATTACTCCATAACGAACTGTTTTACTCAAGTTCCTGCTTGTTTTTCTCATCAATGACACCAAAAATCACGTCGAAAAAATCCATCTTACCAGATGTGGTTGGAGCGGCTGCGCCAAATCCAGTGAAATTCGTGCCACCCAATCCAGCTGATGCTGCTGTGGTTGTTGTATTGAATCCACCGAACGCGGGAGCTGGACCTGATGTTGCTGTTGCGCCAAAGCCTTGAAATCATTCCAAGAATTTCATTTTACTTTGTATTCATTTTCATTTGTGCGAAAAATCTCAAATGAAAGTTGACAAGCGATTGAATTGTGGCTTTTAGTCGATATATCACAATTTGTGAAATCAAAATTTTTCATTCTACTGACCTGTTGCTCCGTATGACTGTTGTCCGAAGGCTGGTGCTGCTCCAAAACCGGGCGCTTGAGATACGGCTGGTGTTCCAAAAGCTGGCGGTGCCGATGTGGCGGCTGGTGTGTTGAACGAAAAGTTCCCGAAAGTGGCTAACGGATTGCAAATATTAAAACACAGTTCAAACATAACCAAAAAAAAGAACCAAACACACAGTCGATTTGGAGGGAGATTTTTACTTACGCTTTGCTGGCGTACTCGTCCCAATCGCACTCGTATTACCAAAATTAAAACTCATTGTGTTCAGTCTATTTGGGGAAAAAATCAACAACACTCAATGACTACCGACTATTTGTTGTCATTAGAACGTATAAAAGTTAGCCTTCATGAAATGTGTACAACGATTCAAGCGTTTTGCTGTCATATTACTGAGCATACAATATTCATTCACTACTGTCAAATATGTCAATGCACTCAAGCAGCATCAGCGCCCTCTTGTAGAATGGAATGAATTTAGAGCGCACATTCAATTGAAATGAACAAAAGTTCAATTCAGAACCGATTTTTTATTATCAAATTGAAATTTATGAAATTAAATTGGATAAAATTTTTTAAAAAATGTTCATATTTGCATAAAATAGCTACTATAGTCTTAACACAGTACATCAGTGGCAACGGTTGACGGTTTTTGTTTCAATGTACAGCAAAGTCGAAGGGAAAAGTGATAGATCAGTTCGATGATGTTGAGGAGTGAAACGTCCATGAACAAGCCCCAAAGACCTCCGCAACTCGCAAGAAAATCCGCCATTGTATACATTTCCAATCGATTGGTTGCAATGAAGGAAGGTTGCTTTAATGATGTCATCAATTTGATCGATTGAATTGGCAACAACTAGAAAAACCAAACGATTTTCATGAAGAACATATCTTTTCAAAGTCAATTTTGTTCATTAGGGTTTACTTTTGTTTCGTTTAAATTTAATACTTCTCAATTTTACTTCCCATTCAAATGCAAAGTATATCAAATTTCAATAATACCTACCAATGACCCAGAAATCATTATTATTTTGTGTGTTCTCATTTTCGAAACGCCGCGTCCGAGTGAGCCACCGGTGAATATGACTGGTGTTTCATAAAATGTGAAGCCATCGAATTGATATGTCTTTGTTGGGCCTTCTTTCATTGAAACGAACAGCACAAATTCCTGATTATCTCCCTGCATTGAAACAAATTGCAATTAAAATACCATTTCCACGTTCAATATGCAAAGAAACTAGCTCACCAAGTACGGTAAAAATTGTGTAACTTCCGCATCAAAGGTTAGAATTTGCATTGGTACTAATGTCGATTGTTCATCGTATCGATAGACGACACCGTTTGACGTGGATGCGAAAGATGTTCGAATAAGTTTCGATATTTTGACGTTCGTCCATGTAATTTGCAACGGCCACATACAATTGATTGCCAATTAAAAATGGTTCCATTTGCATGGCATTCAAGCATGGAATATGATCGATTTCATTGAATGTTGCATCGATCCATTGGAATATCGGACAATGTGA
>NW_022601438.1:6184791-6207357 GCF_009176505.1 Sitodiplosis mosellana
GCAACAAATCAAATGAGAAGAGCCTTACCCAACTTTGACATTGATGTCACAAACTGGGATCCGTGGATATATTTGGTCATTATGACAAAATTAGATGACGACTCCAGAGGAGAATGGAAGCAAAAACTTGGAAGAAGAGAATTTTCTCAAACCAATGAATTTCTGGAATTCCTTGAGACAAGAGCAATTGAATTACAACAAAATCAAGGAGAAAGATTAAGTGTTATGTTAAAAGGAGATCAATATCGAAAACCAACAAAGAAAATTTTCCAATACAAAAAATTGCTCAAGTGCAATTCTTTTTGACATTCCTAAGTCATTTATTTTTTCATTGAAAGGTATTCTTACTATATATCTTCCATTTTTGTCTCTTGTGTGCTTTTGGAAAATATCTTCACACATCTGCTCTTCAATGGTTCGCTTTTTCTTTTTGGGTAATTCTTCTACCTCCCATAAACGCTTTATTTGATTCATTAGTTCTTTGTTTGAATCTTCTTTAAATGTTTATCCTATGTGGGCATAATTTAATTCATTTCCCGAACCTTCTAAAATAATGTAGCCCAATTTTGATTTATGTGCAATAGCCAAACCATTTTCAGACTTAATCACCTCTGGTTCTATTATTTGGA
This sequence comes from Sitodiplosis mosellana, assembly GCF_009176505.1. Taxonomy (NCBI): domain Eukaryota; kingdom Metazoa; phylum Arthropoda; class Insecta; order Diptera; family Cecidomyiidae; genus Sitodiplosis; species Sitodiplosis mosellana. Next base: position 6,185,421 of record NW_022601438.1, read on the forward strand.
TCCATATACCGGCTCCAAGTAATGCATCTATTTTGCCTGGTTTATCATAATGTTTATCTGCCAATTGTTCGTACAGATTATCCCAATTAACATTTGATGGTTGAGGTTCATATGATGTTATTTTCTTCACCACATAAAATTTATTCATTATGATTTCATATTTGTTTATTTTAATTTTTAGCCAAACTTCTCCTAAAGAGGATCCTAGTTAATTTCCACCTACTCCGATGAAATTTATTTGTTTGGGATTTATTTTTTCTCCTAACCTTTGCATCGCTGTTTGCGTTATTAAATTTACTTGAGAGCCATTGTCACATAAGGCTCTTATTGATATTTCCAATCCTAAATCATTGACTAAATTAATTTTGGCTGTTCCTAATAAAATTGAATTATCTGAATCGCAATTTTCTACATGATGGTTGGTTTGCTGCTGTTTACTAAATTTAATTTGTTGAATTACTTTGTACATGCTTCCATCTAAATCCTTTATTAATTCATTATGTTGAGCTAAATTTGTTGTAGCGTATACATCCAAGTCAAAAAATTCCGTTTTCAAAAGTTGCAATTCCGATTCAAGTTTTTCTATTTTTTCCTTTTTTAATTCATCAATTTCTTTTTTAACACTTTTCAAATTTAGTTTCAAGTTTTCATTTTCGATCATTAGTTTATTTATTTGTTCATTTCTTTCTCGAATCGAATTTTTAAGAAATTCAAAATCAGTTTCAGTTTTTTTTTTGAAAATTGGTAAAATTTTGTTTTATTTTTCCAATTTCTTGTTTGAAACCTTGATTTTGTTTTAAAACCTTTTCTGGTTTTTCACAATGTTCATTATTTTTTCTTTTCTTTCCAGCAAGTCTTTTGAAATGGTCTTGCAACGCATTTTTTAGTTGTGATTTGTTTGGTTGAGTCACTTGTAAACTTAATAGTTTGTTTGGCTTATGTTTCATTTGTAAATTTAGTGATTGATTGTTAATTTCACTATTCATTTTATTTTTTAAGTTTTGTTGAAAACACTGTTTTACTATTTATTTTCTTTCGAAATTTACCCTTCGCGCTCAGAATGAATCGCAACGATTTGAGTCTGAAAATTTTTCTTCGCGCTCGTGCGATTAACTTTGACTGATTTGAGTTCAGGCAAATTCTCGCTTAACTTTGTAAAATTTAAAGAATCTTACAAAGCGATAATTTTCTTTCTTTCACTTTTTCTCAATATCACTAATTCTTATGCACTCATCATGTCCCTCTTCGGGCGCCAATGAATAAAACCGTGATTTCTTTATGTATTTAAACAAAGTTTATTTAGCACAAAGTTTTTCACAATTTTATTTGGTTGTTATTTAGCACAAAGTTTTCGCAAAAAGAGACCTTGCTCTTGACTTATTTTGAGTTAAACTGAGCAGCTGATTCGGCATTTCAACCGGTTATCATTTCTGCTCTACTAGATTGCAGCTCAACTGGCTAGTATCTATTTTTACTCTGCTTTTATACTATTTCGTGCGTTTTGCTCCATTTCCAGAAATGGTCTCGCTGAGGTGTTTACAGTTTGCATTTATTTTTGCATTCCTGATTTACGATAATTACATTGTTTTTCTCAAAATTGCATTTTCCATTTATTTGGGTTTGAACCTTGAACGTAATCTGCATATACGTTCTATTTTTATATAAACTTGGCAGTGACCGTAAACTCCTCCTATTTGGAGACTTATTTTCAGAAGGATGCACGAATTTCTAACATTCCTCCGGCCCGCAAACCGATTACGAAAAATGCTTCACGCGAGTTAATATCACTTATCTTTGATATTCTAAATATTTTTATATTTTGCACAATGCACAAGTAAATTCATACACATTTAGTTCATATATTGTTCTCTTATTGATATTAATTAACTTTTGGTAAATATAGAAAATTCAATCTTAAATTCATCATGGTCCAAATCAAAATTCAATATCAAGTTTAATATTGGTTATTTCATCATGATAGAACTCGAACATACGATCCAATTTCAATTTCAATATCAAATTTAATTATATACTATTTAATTGTTCAATTTTAATTTTCAAGTTCTACCATAACGAAATAACTATCGAGTTCGTTCTAAAATGATTAGATTTGAAAACATATAAATAACCTGTAAGCACTGTTACTGGCACTCTTTTATTATCAATAAACGCACATAGTGCACAAAGAGAATAAAAGTTTCTAAGCATTTTATTTAAATCTGTTTGAATATTCTTATCAGACATTAACTGGGGGCTCAACAGGGAAAGCACTAGTCGATGATTTTTTTTTTAAATACATAAGTGAATTGTTAAAATCAGAGAGTGTTTTCTTGAATCAAAAAAAACAAAAATCGGTAATACAAAAGTGTTCAACGAATAAAATCGGAAAGCTTAAAGAAAACAACCAACGCAGAAGCGAATATAAAAATTAAAATAAAAAACCAATATAAAATCAATTAAAATGGAAGAAATTCGTGAACAATTAAACGAAGTGCAACAAGCATTGGCGAATTTACTATCTAATCAAGAAGTTCGGAATCGAAATGAGGAAGAACAAATTGCAACATCAAATGAAAAATTGAATATCAACGCTCTGGCCGAAATTGACGAGGACATTGAAATAGAGATAACAGACGGTGATCAGATACAACTAGATTCGTCTAAATCGATACCTGAATTTTCCGGTCAAAAGGGTCAATATAGAGCATGGCGAAACCAAGTGGTAAGGCGGATGAAGATGATTCATGAATTTAAAAAACACCCGAAATACGAAGCTGCTTTGGGTATCGTTCGAGCCAAAATAACAGGAGCTGCATCAAATGTATTGATTAATAACAACACAGCTTATAACATTCTTGCTATAATCACTACACTTGATTCAACATATATGGATCGTAGACCATTATATGTGGTTGAGGCAGAAATGACATCCATGAAACAATTGAATAAAACTTTAGAGGAATTTCATGACGTCATCAATGAGGCTTTGCATATGGTGATTTCGAAAATTGTAATGGAATATAGGATAGTAGAGGAACAGAAGGCATTAATAGTTGAAGCAAAGAAAAAAGCTGTTCGAACTTTTGTCGTTGGATTGAAAAGCCAAATGATGAGACAAGTCCTGTATAGTCGAACACCAGGAACACTAGCTGATGCATTTGCAATAGCACAAACAGTACATTATGACCATCAATACACACAAGTAGAAAATGTTAAACCGAACAAACCTGAAACACAGGCGTACCAAACACGTTATTCAACCAATTTTACCTCGAATTACAATAAACCAGCACCATCTCCAACAGAATCCGCAAAAAAATACGAAAACTGGCGTCAATCTAAACCTCAACAAGATAAAAAAAATCAAAAAATCAACCAACTTCAAGATGATGGACCATCAAATGAAGAAGAAGAATCAGACAAAGAATTTCAAAACATTCCTGATGATTTAATCTCGAATTCATCCCATGGAGTAAATAATATATCATCCGAAACAACTACTACAAGTGCTTTTTTAGACGTCTAAAGGGTCTTCCATGTTTGGTGAGCAAAGACAGAAAAACTGGACGAGAAATAATCATCATGGTCGACTCTGGAGCAAGCTATAATTACATTTAAAAAAATCTGAAAATTGGTGAGTCCGTTCCACTACCACAAATATATAGACCCAAGACATTACATGGTTTTTGCGAAGTAAAATCGAAGAAAATAATAAATCTCTTTGACTACGATTTAACTTTTTTTGAAATAAACGAATTGGTTGATTACGATATGATTTTAGGATTACAGGGTTTGTTACAAATAAAAGCTACAGTAGATTTTTTTGGAAACAAAATTTACTATGAAAAACCAATATTTTCGAACAAAATGAATTATACAAAAAATTAAAAACAAATATTTTCACACAAAATAAATTATACAAATGATTGCAAAAATTATGAAAAGGAGATAGATGAATTAATGAAAAAAAATAGATTAATTTCCGAAAATTTGCCATACACTACAACAATTGAAGCTACGATTCGAACTAACACTGAAGAACCAATTTGGACAAAACAATATCCTTATCCTTACGCATGTAAAGATTTTGTGGATACAGAAATCCATAAATTATTAGAAAATGGCATAATTGAGAAAAGTTTCTCACCATATAACTCTCCGATATGGATAGTGCCAAAAAAGGGGTTCGATGAAAACGGTAAACCAAAACGACGTTTAGTAATTGACTTTCAAAAATTAAATGCAAGAACAATAACTGATAAATATCCGATTCTTGGTAGAGCAAAAATATTTTCTACAATAGATTTGGAATCCGGATTTCATCAAATATTAATAAGCAAAGATGATAGAGAAAAAACTGCTTTTTCTGTTAATCATGCAAAATTTCACTTCAAACGAATGCCTTTCGGATTGAAAAACGCTCCAAGTATTTTCCAAAGATGTGTAAATGAAATCCTCGATGAATTCATTGGTAAATTTGCTTATGTGTACATCGATGATGTGTTAATATTTTCTGACTCAGAAGAAGAACACATTAAACATATTTCACGAATATTTGAAGCTCTTCACAAAGCAAATATGAAAATTTCTGAAGAAAAATCTCATTTCTTTAAAACTGAAATAGAATTTCTCGGTCATATAATAAAACATAATAAAATTACAGTGGATCCAGAGAAGGTTGCCACAATTCGAGACTACGAAATCCCTAAAAATCTAAAACAATTACGTTCCTTCCTTGGTTTAGCTGGTTATTATAGAAAATTCATTAAAGATTATGCAAGAATTGTCAAGCCACTAACAATACATTTACAAAGTGAAAATGGTAAGATAGGTGCAAATAAAAGTTGTAAAACTGAAATAAATTTAGATAAAGCAGCAATTGAGGCTTTCGAAAAAGTAAAAATCTTATTACAAGAAGAAGTGGAACTCTATCAACCTGACTTCAATAAACCTTTTCAATTAACAACCGATGCAAGTAATTTTGCAGTTGGAGCTGTACTTTCACAAGAAAAACATCCAATTGTTTTCATTTCACGTACACTAAGTAAAACAGAACAAAATTACGCTACTAATGAAAAGGAAATCTTGGCTATAGTTTGGGCACTTCAAAAACTACGAAATTACTTGTATGGTATTGCAGATCTGACTATTTATACTGATCATCAATCATTAATACATTCAATCTCAGAGAAAAATCCTAACACAAAATTAAAACGATGAAAAAACTTTATAGCAGAATTCGGTGCTGAAATTAAATATAAGCCTGGTTATCAGAATATTGTCGCAGATGCATTGTCTCGTCACCAAATCAATGCTTCTACCGCTGAAACTATAATGGATCATATAGATAATTCTACTACAGAAATAATAAAAAGAGTTTCTTTTCCATTAAACCGTTACAAACATCAGCTTGAAATCTCGGAATCAGACCACAATTCTCTTGCAACAAGAACCACATTTGAAAATTATCAGAATCATCGAATAAAATTCGCATCCCTAGCAGAATTGATCAATATTCTGAAGATCACTGTTTCAAATGAACATTCTCTCTACGAGAACACCTTGATACTGCCCACATTAATGATGAAATTTCGATTTTCATGTTGCCGTTTAACCTGATCCATGATCCAAGCGGACGAATTCCCAAGGACAAAGCATACTGCCCGGGTGCCATTTGGTTGCTTCTGATTGCAAAAAACATGAGCGGGGCTGTCCCAGGTTCCAACCACCCACGTGGAAGTCAACTCATCTCACACGGACCACACAGCAAAATCAATAATTAAAGACTGACGAATTTTTTCCATACATTCTTTTAGTGTATTGAAAGGATGATACTTATCTGTGATGTTTACACTTATTTATTGTAAATTTTTATTTTTTTGATTTTGTGCTTTGTTGTAGCCATCCACGAGTTGGCGAGTTAATATTCTTATCTTTGAAGTCAATTTTGAATTATTTACCATACGTTTCAAATCATGGTCCATGTCAACTCAATGCACTCTGCAATCAACATGGATCTGCCTTAACCGACGTAAAACTTCTCATCAATTTATCTATCTGATAAATTGAGTGACGACTTTTGCAGTCTTAAATTAAACGCGTAACAATTAACGCTTCACATAGCCTTTGTCCCTTTGGAAACGTTTACCAAAGGTTATCCTGGACCGTTTACTATAGACTAATATCAAGCATTTCCATCTTGGTTGTATGACTGTTTTAGTTTTCATGTTCCTACTATAGTGAATACCGCATGATGTACCAAAAAAGAGCCAGGTTTTTAACGAGGCGAGAACTGATAGTTGTCGAAACCTATTGCTACTAATTGTTTATTATTTTAAATATGTAACAGTCTTGCACTCTTTTCCGGCCAAACCTCAATCAAAACCCACATTATATTCAGCCAGAGCTTGGCGGTGTTTAATAAAATAAATAAAAAATAAAATATACCCCCTGACAGTCTAATGTATTTCTTAACGCAAAATCGATCGTTGAAACGATTTTCATTAATTGGGCGTTGGAAGAATTTTCGTCATTTTTTCAATGCAATAATATCAAGAGACACTGAATTTAAATTACGTAATAAAGCCATCGAGTTTATAGTGACAAGAACAACAGACCATTCGTCGATGAAATATGTTCTGAGATTAATAACAAAAGGTAGCAACCATAAGACCGATGAAGAAATACAAGCTGAGAATGAACAAATACGGAACTTCGGTCATTTTGATTATGACTTCGAAAATCGTTTGTTGGAATGCTGTAGCTATAGTGAATCTCCACATTTGATGTCGCAGAAGTATGATGATTATAAAAATACTTTAATAAATGGATTGAAACAAGTGGGAATAGATGATTGTGGTGTTAAGAGATTGATGTCAGAATTATATTATTAACAGCGTAGAATAGAATAAAATGAAATACACTTCTACCGACTATCAATTTAATAAACAAGCCATTCCTCTATTTGAATACTTCATTTTCGAGTTTGTAATTGATCTTTATCTGAATTAAACGAAATAAATTCAATGCCGAACACTATGATTTTTATTTCAACTCATACTTTCGCCATCGCTTAAAATTGTCAGTTTGTTTATCGTGTTCATTTAAACACCGACAAAAATGCAACAAATAAGGGATTTATGTGAAGAAAATGAATAGTTGTGCTTTCCGAAAGAAAAAAATATTTTAATGTGTTGAATTTTTTTCAATTTTGTGGTAGATTAAGCAGAAAGTGTTTGATTGCTACATCAAAATGCGTGCAAGTGGGCTGATGACTTCGGTGGTGGTGTAGCATTAAGGTGAAAATGGCCGATAATGCATATGGGTTTGAAGTGAATTTGATCGAATTTGATCGAATTATTTTTGTTCCAGATGTGAAAATGTTGTCCATGCTGTGTCTGTCGAAGTGTTGAAAAGTCCACAAGTTTCAAACGTGGAAATATTATCGTCTCGATTATTTGCCAAAAAAAAACCAACACATTTTTCGTTGAATCATTTCTCCTAGTGTGTCTGCTGGTTTGTTGCACGCGCCATTTACACGTCGTGTTCATGTCAACACTCCGCGTGCTGACAACGCTGTCACCATACTGCACAGCAATTCAAGCTATACCAGAATCGTGGCTAAAATGACTCAAGGAGACACCATTTGGTTTTCGGACGATTCAATAATTGAGGTAGGTCACTCGTTGGCCAAATCTTACAAAAGGTACACGGGTGGACGCGATAGGCTTTGAAGAAAGCCTACATTCGTTCGGTGCGGCTTTCATAATTTTTATGTACATATTAAATACTGAACGCCTAGGCGTTCATTGCTACGAATGTACGAAAGAAGTGAGAATGGCAATGAGAGCCTAGGCTTTCAGTATTTAAAATGTACATAAAAAATATAGAAGCCGCACCGAACGAATTTAGGTTTTCATCAAAGCCTATCGTGTTCACCTGGGTTTTCATTAATTTCTGTTTCACTTATATTCTAGTTCATCTCGGCGTGTAGGAGAACACACGCTTGGGCCTCTCCTCAACGGAGTCGTTTGTTCTGTCATATTATCTAAACCTCCACAGAACCAACACTGATTCTTCAATGAATCAAGTCATAAAGCCGAATTCGATAGAGGGAAAGATCAAATCGCTCAACGAGTTGTTCTGCGATACGGACCGGCACCCCGACTTTCCATCGAACGTGACGAGAATGTCAAACAGAAATGCAGTGATGCAGTACACTGCGAAAAAATTGCGAGTGGACTGGGATCACGATGGTAATCCACGAACCCCGCCGGAGCAGCTTGTGCCCGACCTTTTCAAAATGTTTGTAAAGGTAAGTGAACTTTTCATAAATAAACAAATAGTCTACTAAGAAAACTTTTCTCAAAAATACAAAAAGTCTACTAAGAAAACTTTTTGCATATTCACAAAAATTCCACTATCCCGATCGACTGGATGACAGAAACGTCGATTTAAAAGTGATTGTGTTTCACGATGACATTGAAGAAGCAATTCGAGGCTTAAATCCGACTGCATCGTCGTTGTTAGTACGTGGTTATGGGCTGTTTGTTTGGGCCGAGTCATTTGAGACTGGACTTCAACAGTAAGTTTAAGTTTTGATTCATTTGGTTTAACGAACGTTTTTTTCATGTGAGATCATTTCTTATTCTTATTCTTATTCTTTATTATATTTTAAAGCGGTATGTGTTTAGCATTATCCCTTTACAAAATTATTTCTTTGTCTGTTTTCAGATTGGAAGCGTATGAAGCCTTGTTTGAACTGGCAGTGAAGATGGGCCATGTGTAAATCCACCAAAAATCAGTCGATAATCTCAAAATCGCAATAAAATAAGTATTCATTCGAGAATAAATCAACGATTTTTCATTTAAACGTTTTCATTTGCTTAGCATTGTGCGAAAAATCTTCTGTCTATTGGTAGGGGAGATGTCCCACATACGGGTCAGCACCACATATGGTTCACCCATACTATCTCATCACAGAAAGAAAATATGGCCGACCCGAATACTGTCAAATTGTTTTCTCAACCGAGGCAAGTTTTTGGTAGTATTCCGAAGTGAATAGACGTACCTCGTGTGCTAGTTTTATTTTTTCACTTTAAAATTGTTGAAAAAGTACTTTTCCAATTTTTTGCGAAGTGTTATTACGCATAGTTTATCAACCGAAAAAGGTAAGTGCGATACACATAAATTCAGTATTTTTCTTATATTTTAACATGAAATAAGCGTTTCAAGTGATTTGTGGTCTGAAATTTTTTTTTGGTGTCATGTTCAAAATGGCGTCTATCCTACATACGGGTCACACAGTGGCACCACATACGGGTCACCTCATTTTTTCAAACGTCATGTATGTTTATGTCATTATAACCTAATGAAAGTGTTTTTATATCATTTTTATAGTGTTTTTATTGATATTTTTGGTGTTTTAGCCATGTTTCCTCCCAAAAATTCGAAAAAATCATCCAAACCAACAAAATCAAGCCAACCCAACAAGAAAGTTGATGCTCAATCGTTGCTGAAGGCTATTAAAGCATGTTCGCTGGAAGGAAAACCTCAGCGTCCAGCTGCTCGAGAATTTGGCGTAAACTTAAGCACCGAAACCACCATCAAACCGTGGCCCAAGGCCGATGCAAAGTGCTTTGTTGACTTCTCCGGAAAACATCGCTAGATTGAAGGAGGTCAAAGCACGGAAGTTGGCAAAAGAAGCAAAAGCAGCATTGACAACAAAACCAAAAGCCAAAAAGAAGAAGCCAGTTGCAAAAGCCAAGCCTGTGGCCAAGCGAGCCAAACAATCTTCATCTGAGAAAGACGCTGACTTTTGCACAATTTGTCTCCAGATGCTGCCCAAAATATTGACCGCACAAAAATCCATCAAATGCAACGGTGAATGCCAACGTCTCTTTCATTTGAAATGTGTTGACATGAGAAATCGCAGCTATTTCACTTGCAAAAATTGTGAATCGGAATTGGAAGACAACGATGATGAGTAAAATTATGAAAATTTTACATTATCTGTATTCTTTCTTGCCGCTAAAGGCTTTCGAAACAAATAAACATTGATACTTTCTACATTTTTAGTGGTTTTGCTTCATATTTTTGCGATTTATTTGGATATTTTCAGGTGACCCGTATGTGGTGTCATTTTTCAGAATGCCAAAAAATAAGGTCCCCATGGAAACGATCATAATTTGTTATTTTTTGGTCAAATTTGTAAACTCTTTTCGGGAAAAAGTTAGCTTTAGTCATTATCTTTTGAATGGTATAAATAGACCGCAAAAATATTTACTCACCCAAGCGAAAGAGTACAATTTGGCTCTATCGTGACGATCATTAGCTCCAGGGCGCACGCATACAGTCATGTATCGGTGTGCGTGAACCGTTTACTATGTTTAACATAGCAGCAGTGAGAAAGGAGAAGTGTTGCGTACATGCGCTAGCCGCTATTCCACGATAAAATGTATCGTCACGATAGAGCCAAATCGTACTCTTTCGCTTGGGCATGCAAAAGTTATAAAAATATTCCAAAGTCTGACCCGTATGTGGGAAATCTCCCCTAAGTATGCAACTGGACTTCATGGAATGAAGCACGGAAAGGTGAATAAACTGTTCTAAAGGTAATGTGAAACAAAAGCTGTTTTGAACGACGAATCAACATTGCCCACTGTCAACATTTGCCTTGGTTGGTGTTAATTTCTCTTTTGCAAAACATTTTGAACTTAACCAAAAAGTGATGTAGTTCAAACGCTTATCAATAGTAGATAATTGTTAGAAAAAAATTACATTCACATCTAAATATCATACAGCACCATGTGCACTGAAAAACAACATGTAAAATTTACCTACTAGCAAGTAGCACAGACACAACGACAAAAAACTGATCGAAGTGATTTTATCATTAAAGCTTACGAACACTGGACGGTCTTGCCATTTCATCCAAATGTCCAAAAATGCATAGGTGCAGAAAGCGGCTGAAAATGTGAATGCTATCATTCACCAGATTCTAGATGATATTTAGTCATATGCTGTTTTAGTTTAATTCGTACTTTTCTTCCCAAAAAACAATTCGGCTTCATTTCAAAAGCCAACCGTACCTTTCAATCCAATGACATTTTCGATGCGTAAAATAACGAACCCCATGCACCGTTGAATCTGAACAGAATTCTCTAGTCATCTCAAGCACCATCTGCTTTCCCAGTTTCTTGCGATTCGGCATTGTTTCTTGGATCGTAGTAAACTTCGATTAAGTTCTAAACGCGAATTTCAGATGCAGTCACACTACGCCACGTTTTTTGAAATTCAACTCAAGGATGAGCTAATGGCCATTTGGAAATTGCCAATCCATGAAGAATTATAATAATGATGATGAATTCGATACATGCTAATCATTTTGAAGCGCATTATTTATATATTCATCGCGGCAAGAAATGTGAATATGTAAATTACAATTTGTGTGAAAAGGTAGTAAATTAAAGTGATTACCAAGTTCAAATAAAAATTGATGAAAGATTCGATTTCAAATTCACACAAACATTATAAAAATGAAAATTCACGAAAAAATTGAAATCATATTAAAAACGTGTTCTTTGAACGCGAAGCAAAGAAATATCATTTCGTTTTGCCCATGGAAAAACACTGGGTTCGATAGTTTTTTGTTGTCTCAATGTGCAGAACAATCTCAATGTGAAGTAGTAAATCAATTCGATGATGCTCAGCAGAGAAATGCCCATGAATAGTCCAAATAGACCGCCACAACTGGCAACAAAATCTGTCATTGTATACACTTCCGTTCGATTGAGCGCAATAAAATGAGTTTGTTTGAATGATATGAGTAGTTGGGTGTAAGCTCTACGTACGCTAAAAATAGAAATGGGAAAAGTTATATCAGTCCATTTCTACCCTCTATGAATTTATGAAAGAGGGGAAGAAGAGACAGAAAAAAAATGATTCACTCACTTTGCTTTCGCAGGAATCAATGATGCATCAATGGCTCCAACCAATGTATTTTCATTCTGTGTATAAAATGGCGTTTGTCCCTGCGAAACCTCCACATCGTAAGAAACTGAATTGCAATCCGGCAAACAATTGCATTTCTGTGTCAAAGTATTCATTTTATAATAGGCTCGTGTCGCATTGTTCAAGCATAAAAACTTTTTTACATTGCAAATATTTGTGAGATTATCCCCTGAAAGAATCCAAAATTACAAACGAATCAACTTGGACGACTTACTGGTAGATAGAAAAAAATGAGCTCACTCGGCATGAAAAACTTAACGCATCCGCAATTATCTCTTGTGAAATTGGACAAGCATTCAAATTCGCATTTCTGTTGGCTGTACCATTTGAAGAAGCGCAGTTGTCGTTCTGCTCTGAAGAAGCAGCCTCGTTTTTCGGGCGAGTATTTTCGTAGTCCATTTGATGTGGCAATCATGTTTGGTTTAACGGAAATGTGAACTTCCCCTTCGATCGGAACGAAAATGTAATCATCAGATGTTTCGGGTACTTCATCAGGAGAATGTAAGGAAAGTCGAAAGCCTTGTGCATGTTTGTGGCAAAGGTCAGGTTTATCATTAACGATCGTATGCAATATCGTGTGCAGAGTGTCACGTTGACTCACGGTGAACACACGATACGGATACACAGTACTTTCATTCACACTAAGTTCATAGCCGTCTTCCATGTTCCAGTGAGAGACATTCGGATTGAATCTCACCGTCAACAGCTCTGGTATAACACTAGAATGATATCAGTTGAATAAACTGCGATTTTAAGCTTTTGTTCAATATCATACTCATTTGTGTATACATCCCAGGAGTTGAGCGAATTGAATGAATAGCAAAGACCTTCTTCGGTGAATGTTTCCCAGTATCTTGCATACGTCTGACTAAAATCTGCTGACCGAATTACTCCCGATGGGGCAATATCTTTAATGGCTTTGAATAGCTTCTCCGTTTTTGGAGAACCGTTTGCACGTCGTATTGTGACAAAATCATGCAAACACATATACTCCAATGCACATAATTGATCCTTCCTAGTCAATGGTTTATGCTATGAACTTTATGGAAGGTTTCGAACTGTTAATACATGTTAATTAAAGACAGCTTACTCTTTGTTCGTCAAGTTCTCTTTTTCCAAATTGGAATTTCGCATATATACATTTGCCAAATGTGTTATATTCACATCATCTTTGTCGTATATATGGGTGGGGCAAATGGTAACTGCCGGAAATGGAACCATCCCAATTGAAGTTGTTCGATCATTAAAACTGACCATCACTGGCCGTTCTTGCCATTTCAACCAAGTGTTCCAAACGCTGCAGGTGCACAAGACAACCGACAAAATGAATGCAATCATCCACCAGATTCTGGAAAACAGTCAATTTGGCCAATGAGTTCATTTCAAGAATGCCCATTCCATGTAAATTGATTTTAATTTTTGAAATTTAACATGAACATTTTACGATCATCGAAAGTTGTGAGGAAAATTAAAATGCAAGAAAAAAAATACAAAAGAGAAGAAGGGAACTGTTCACTTAAAATTAAAATTGAAAATAAATTCACGTATAGTATATGACACATTCATGCCTTTCAATCCAATGACGCTTTCCTTCGGTAAAGTATCGAACTCCATGCACTGTCGAATTCGAACAAAACTCCTTTGCCGTCGTCGTCAGAACCAACTGATTTTCAAAGTTGGATGGAAATATCGACAAATGTTGGAAATGCAGAAAAAAGGAGAAAAATTAACAAATGTTTCGGAAACTGAGCAGCCGCGAGGAAGTTTACATGATTTTTACTATGTGCATTTTCTGCCTTCTTCAAGTTCAATGTTTCATTCATATTCGTAGATACACTGCCTACAAATCGCAAAACATCCTTAGAAAGTTGATCATTCTTTGTTAGAAACCTTTTCCTTTGAATCGGGTGCTTCATTGTATTGAATTTTCAACATTAAAACTGAATATTCAATTGACTAATGAATGACTGACCGTGAATTTAACCATTTTCCGTTTTTATTAGAGACTTTTCTAGAATATTCCGCTTTTTAATGTCAAACTTATCTAGCATCTATGAGTGGAGATATGATCAACTAATTGATTTGAATCCAACATCATATAATGCTTTAATGATAATATACTGTTTTGTAATTTTAAATTTATTTTATCAATTCATAGCATTGCTGTTTAATGGTAATTGAACTTATGAGAAGAAATATCATTCAAATAATAATTCATATCAATGGTTTTGGTTTGAATTCCTCCCTCGATCAAATTAATATCATTCTCTTTGAAATCTATTTCTGAATTCGGTACGCTTGTTTCCCTCATCCCGTGGTGATTCAACTGCTGCGATTGCGTTTCGTTGTCTGAGCCTACGAAAAAATCTCAATGTGAAAAAGAAATTAATTTAACGAGGCTCTAAAAAGAAATACCCAAAAGTCCTCAGCAACTTTATTGTTTGTCGTTTACCTGTCTATATTTTTTGTTTACAGAAAACCCATTGACATCTTTTACCTATTACTTTTCGCCGAACAGACAGCGTGCGAGCGCACAGCGAATATGAATTTATATTCAATATTTGCGAATATTTGGGCTCAAATTTCTACTAACGCTTGGATATGCAAATTAAAATAAAGTTTGATTGTCTTGAAGTCTGTCGTATATACACTTTTGTTCTCATTATAATAACTGATCTACTACGGTATGATAGTAGTATTCTGTACAGTAGTTTTGTAATAGTATTCTGCAAGAAAACAAACAACCAGCCTGTGTTTTTTCGCCTATTCGATGGTGAAATCGTTATACTAAGTGGCCAATCGTTATACTACTTAGTACTTGGCATATCAATGAAAACTGCAACAAAGCAACATAGAAACAAAAACGATGACACTTATAATATTTGCTTGGCAATAGTTTCTTTCGATTTTGTGTCACTTTTTATTATAATGGATAATCACCTGTCTACACATTTGTATCTGCTGAGATCAATGTGTCCGGAATGCATATTTCTAGTATCGTATAAGGAAAATGTCACTTTATTTGCTTTATGAGATATAAAAAATATTCGTTTCGGAAACCTTGGCTGAGCTGAAATTTGGTTGATATAATTTTGACACATCTACAAACTTGTTAGTTAATAGTTGGATGTGAAATGAGCACTAGTTCTATTCAACCAAAAGTTTTGGAGATGAGCGCTATCAATTGCCTCATACAACATTTTCCATTGAAAAAGTTCGACACATTTACTCTCTTCTTATTCGTTTTAATGGCAACGATTGGGCTTCTAGTATGGTGATGATAAACTATAGTTTAAAACCATTTTTAACATTTCAATTTTACGCAAGAATATTCTTCACCATTCTGATAATCATTTTAGGAATTGCGAAAAAGTTTCACAAAATATTACCCAAAGTTGGTTTAGTAAAAATGAAGAATATATTTCTGGGCATTACGATTACGATTCGTCCAGTTTTTTGATAGCCGTTAAGCCTAAACCGTGGTATTTTACAAATGGCACACGTTATCCAAAGCCAGCATCTATTTCTGCTAAGACAGGCATACGAGATGCAAAATTATTACCCTACGAAGATCCAGGAAGTGATCGTATTCTGAATCAAATGATGTTCATTCCACCGACCTACGATCCGTCTCGTAGGAAGGAGATAATGAAAACGATCTATGTACCATTGCGACTACCAACTTGGTGGAGGCTCGAACGCGGTGACAGTGCATTCGTAGATTCCAAGTGCCCTGTCGATGCGTGCAGAATCACAGATGACCCCAAAGAGAGGAAAAATGTTGATTTAGTTATGTTTAACAATGAATACATACCTTCAGACGAGACACGTCCACCGAAACAACTGTATGCGATGTATTATACGGAAGCGCCTGTGTATACAAATCGTTTGGATCGTCCAGGTAAAATGAGCCACATATACAACAATTTCTTATAAAAACTTACTTTTAAAATCCTTCTCATTAGATGTTATCAATTGGACCATTTCATACAGGTTATCATTTAGCATTTGTAGCATTTATTGGATACTTTTTCGCATCATTACCAAATTTTTCTGGTATTATTCTTACGACAGATATGATAGTACAATAGCCGTTCCGTATAATAAATGGGTGTATTACGATCCTCGGCTAAAACAAAAAGAACAAGATCGAAACTATGCGGCAAATAAGACGAAAAAAGTGGCATGGTTTGTTTCCAACTGTGTACGCACTAGTAATGGTCGTCTAGAATATGCTAAAGAACTTCAAAAGCACATTCAGGTTCAAATCAAATATAAAACAAATTTCAATAAATTGTCGTGAATTCAATCAAAATAATTTTTTTACGCCAGGTTGATATTTACGGTAGATGCGGAACTTTGAAGTGCACATGTGAAGAAAGTGAAAAATGTTTCGATATGCTTGATGCGGATTACAAATTTTATTTGTCATTCGAAAATTCAAACTGCAAAGATTACATCACCGAAAAGTTCTTTGACACTGGGCTACAACATAATATCCTACCAATTGTGATGGGAGCGCCGCGTCACACTTATGAAAAATATGCACCTCTTCGGTCGTACATTCATGTTGAAGACTTTGAGTCGCCAAAGCAACTGGCTGAATATCTGCACATTTTGGACCGAAACGATAATTTATACAATTCGTATTTCAAATGGAAAGGAACGGGGGAGTTCGTCGGCAAGGGGCCGGCTTGGAGAGCAATGTCGGGGCTACATCTTTTTTGTCGATTGTGCGCCATGTTACACGATGAGCACAGCACCTCAACTCTACGCTTGTATAGCAATATCAATGAATGGCAACATGCAAAAGACGTTTGTATCAAGGGCTTTTGGCGAGATGTTAAAACTGATGGAACAAGTTAAACATAATCGTCATCTGCTCCACATTCAAAGTGATAAAAAAAACCAGACTGTGCAGCTGTGCACACATCATCTCCATTCGCTGCATTTTTCTACAAAATCATCTTCATCTTTAAATCAACTAACTCAGAACAAACGTGGTTCATAGTGAAAATATGTCTTGTCATGCGTTGTTCATTCATTTGGAACTTATCGAACAAAATGTGATTTCAAAAAAATAAACACATAAAAACACAAGAAAATTCAGTAAACATTACGGAATTTATTGACATATCGGAGAAATACCGCATACCAATCGAACATTCTCTCTACGGATGGAACTACAGCCCAGCACAGGATTCACTGAAGCACATTTTAAATGCACTCAACAATGATTGCGTTCAGAATATTCTACGCCAATTGACCGATGCCAAAGATCTTTTAAGCGCAGCTGAAACATGCTATCATTTCCAAGTGAATGCCAAACAATGATATCCACCGAATTTCAAAGCCTTGTCTTTGTCAGTTGAAAATAAATCGACCGGCAATTACAATGGATAGTCGATGGAGCTCGCATCAAAGTATTTCTCCCTGAAACAACGTCAGCGCCCTCTGATGTAATAGACTGTATTTACATCGAATGTGCATTCAATTGTAATTTTGGAAACGAAGAAAATTGAATCTAATAGTGAATTTTTATTTTAAAATATTTGAAATCAAGTTGAATGAAATTAAGAAAAACAAATTAAATTCAAGTTTGTAAAAACTGCTACTGCTCGATGAAAATCTATCGTTGACTGGTGTCACGAGCACGATATGGAATGCCTCTGTTTTTCATGTCTCTCACAATCGTCTTGGGCAAACGGCCTGACACTGAGATCGCATAGATGCCTTTGGTGAACCGGTCTGAAATGTGAAGAAAATGTTAGTTCATCTCGTTGTGGTCAATTTGTTGAAAAGTTTATTGTCAAACTGATCATTAGCACAATAAGTCTATTGCATTCTATTCAGTTTGAGCGATAATAAACGTGCCCAACAAATGTGATACAATTACGTTCGATTGCTCAACAAATCCAGTGTTCCATGTGAAGAATTTTGAAAGTCAAAAAATAAACGTAATTTAAACTTACTTATACGTTGCCATTTGCAAACCCAACTATCTTCAGGGCTCATCACCGCAATCAAACCATCAAAATTGTTGCTGGTACAGTCGTAAACGTTGTCTTTGTTGTTTTTCATTCGCAAGAATTCCTCGCAATTATCGCAACCGTCCATTTCGAATTGGTCGAATGACTGAAAAGTGTTTGAAAAATAAAAATACGGAATGATCGATGGGTATGAAATACAAAATTGGGACCATCACGAACGATGTTCCGATAAATACCTTGACCAATGAGCACACCAAACAGGCACGAAGACCTCGCAAATCTTTTGGAATCGTATCAAATGACATTTTCCTAAAATCGTCTCCTAATTTCGTGTTTAAATTAAAACCAATTCCAATTGTTTGTATTGGGAAATTGTGCCGAGTTCGATCACAGTGAAATGAAACTATTGAGCACAATTTTGTTAATGTGAGAAATGAAAATAAATGCCAAGCGACTGTGTATTTATCATGTGTTGACAACTAAAATGTCTGTAGTACCAGTTTTGATGGGTGAATACGTTCAATTGCAGTACTAGATCGAACAATTGAATCGAATCGTTCGTCTATTTTAACTAAATTATTTTCATCTGAAAATTAAATTTTCAATAATCGCTATTCTCTTTTTATTTACATTTTTTTAATTCAGTACAAATATGATTTGTTCAACACATTGGTGTCTTTCGTTTTCATTGTTCAGCCAGCGATAGCAGCACTTCTTTTAGTTCTGAAGCAATCGTTCAACGGTGGCAAATTACTAATATTTGGTTTACATTTCATTTCCCAGCCTTTCCAAGCCTTAAAGCCTTCAGTATTTTGAACGATTTGCGCGCATTGAGCCGCCTTCGTAATATCATCTTTCAGCATATCTATTGAAATACAAGTTTTTTGGCGATTTTAAACATTGAAAAACCAATCAAGAATCAGAATGGAACAAAAATTGATCAAAAAATTTGAAGAAGAAGATGATTGATTTTCTTTAGTTTTAAATTGTTGAAAAAAGAAAAAAATTAATTTGAAAATATCGGCGAAGAGCCGAAAGCAAAACTACAAAAGAAAAAAAGCCAATTCGAAATGTTGAATTTTTTTCTGCTTTTCATGAAATAATTTCAAACATACCTTCGCATCGAACTTTGCATTTTCCGCCAACATGTTCAATGCCACAGTAGTTTTTGCTATTTATCTGTAACAACAATTGTTGGAATCGTTGAGCAAAATATTGAAATTGAGTAATCAAAGCAGAGAGCTCACGTGGAATAGACCAAAACTTTTGTGTACTGATGGAAGACTACCGACAATCGGTGGGTATGGTTTGCTGCTTTTTGTGTTGAAGCCACTTTCCGCTTCGATCATGCAAATCCCTAAATGAAAATGGTCATGGTCAATAATTTATGTTATACGCGGTTACGTCACAATGAGCACTGCTCATTGAGTACTAAATCATTTTTAGCTTAATTTAAAAATATTAGTGAAAACAAAATGAAAGTGAATTGACTTACAGCTTGATAGCATGGTACGGCTGAATCGGTGCTTTTCGACGAGTTCACGTGCCAAATCGCATTTTTGATAGATTTTGGCATTGACTGCAGCCAGCCGAAGAAATACGATGAACAAAACAATCTTAGCCGCTTCCATTTAGTCCTTTTGACTCAAAGAAGGCAACTGTGCAAATGAAATGAAATCAACAATATAAATAATTCGAAGTAAGTCCAACGGATTTGCGTTGTATCAAGCAAAGAACAAAAACAAAACAAAAAAATTCTTGGAAATTCCCATAGTAAATGTAATTGAGGTTTATCGTTGTTACGCAATTTTGAGTGTATTTTGAAAGAATGTCTTAAGACATAGTTGGCATCGCACTCGATTCCCATACATCGTATTGACATGAAATGACATGTTTTATGATGTCAACACCACAAATTCCGAAATCAAATAAATTTATAGCGCATAATAAAAACTTAGTTATCACTTTCTACTCTATAAAGGCGAATGATTCAAAGCACCCACTTAGTTTGATATGGTTATTGAGAGTACTGTTCCGGCTAGTGTAAATCAACCGATTCGAACTTTGAGTAGTGACTCAATCGAGCCTATTCCAACGAACTATATACCCTGGACACCATTCAAGTGAATGCACTTCGATTCGAAGATAAATGAAAAAAAAAACACATTTTAAAACTAAATAGCTTAATACATCTGCCGCCGATTAGATGTCATCGACTTTTGTATGATTGTATCCTGTAAATTCGGCTTGTCTCTTTTGAATTGTGCTCATCGATCAATGTCTCTACAAGATATGAGATGGCTCAAGTGAAATAAAAACTTTCAGATTCTTGGAATTAGATTGAAACTGCGCCAATTATTTGCGTAAAAAATCAACCATTATGAATTAAATTTATCTGGCTAAATATTTTGAAGATACGCAATGAGCCTGTCAATGATGGTTCCGGTGAGTTTTGGCGTGTCAACAAAACAATACCATGTAATTTGGCGGTTATAACAATCACAACACAAACGCAACCCGATATTATCTATAGCGCTTTACACACAATCACACACACACACACACAAATCGACGCGCAATACCTACTGCTTAATGACTCCAAGTGAATATTTAAATGAGGCTTAAGCGAATGTAGGTGTTTGGAAGATAATCATTATATCAATTTGAATATCGACGTCAAACTATAGACTTAAGTTGAATTAGTAGCTAGCTTATCAGCTGTTGCTGCTTCTGTTGCTGTCGACTCGTGCTATTCGCCGAATCGTATACAGTTTTTTTCCGTGTGTGTCGTAAGTTTACTTAATAAACTGATGGAATGTAAATTCGTTTTTACACTATTCAATTCACTTTTTTCAATTAGACAATGAATTTTTCATCTCCATTCATCTCTTAAGGAGAAAAAAAGCGAAGATGAAATAAATGCCTCGTATTTTTACGTTACATTTTATTTGTTTTTATTTGGGGATTTTGTAGACGTATTTTTGAACATTTCAATACCAAAATAAAAATTGGGCGATCTGCCGAAATAGAGCAAGGTAAGCCGTTTCGTCAGAAGGCAAATACTAAATGACTCAGACTCCAATTATTTTTGTTAACAATTAAAATTACAAAAGGACTACTGAATGCGTTATGTCTTTGCTTGGGCTTTTGGCTATTTGTATTTGGTGGTGATAAGCATTGTTTCTTTAGAAAATGACAACACATACGTCCAACCACTTGACAAGATCGGATCGCACTGAGAGCGTGTGCAAATGATAACATCATGACCATACACAAACGAAATTGGGTAAGTATTAAAGACAAATACGAATACATTTTCGTTTTTCAGAATAAAAATGAATACGAATTCAATTGTTTTATGATGCCCGATGTAAATACGATCGCACGAACTCATTTAAGTGATTAAACTTATTGAATTTGACGACACCTGTGGTAAGAACAATGGATAAAGTAAACACAAAACGGACCGTCGTCCAAAAAACCAAAGAGAAAAAAATCACTCAAAACATACACAACCGGACGTCACACTGGAACAATCGGTCTTCTGTGGCGTATCTGCTGCTAATCGATTAGAACACACAATCTAAATTTGATTATGTATCGGATCAAATATCAACTTCTGAGAAATAGAAAATAAAACTGGTTATAGCTATGCTTCGGAGCAATCAATCACCCTCTGGCACACAACTTGATTAAGCGGCAGCACTTTTCGATCAAATGATTAATGTCTCGTTTCTCTTCGAAGCTGGGGAATGAATGCTAGGGGTTTCACGCAAACTCGAAGGCCGAAGATTTTACTAAATAGCTGGAAATAAAACCATTTTATGTGTAAACTATAGATATTGCTTCTTTTTATTCATAAACTCGATTTTATTAGAATTTTTTGAATCTAAAAATTCTGGAAGTGGGTTTTGGTGGATCCTCAGGATTGTTCA
>NW_022601438.1:6217357-6238301 GCF_009176505.1 Sitodiplosis mosellana
TCACATTGTCCGATATTCCAATGGATCGATGCAACATTCAATGAAATTGATCAGATTCCATGCTTGAATGCCATGCAAATGGAACCATTTTTAATTGGCAATCAATTGTATGTGGCCGTTGCAAATTACATGGACGAACGTCAAAATATCGAAACTTATTCGACCATTTTTCGCTATGACTTTGAAACGCGCAAATTCAATGTGACACAAAAATTGAAAACATTTGGTGCCATCGACGTGAAACACGTGCACATCGGCGATAATGATTTTCTTTTCGTGGCCAACTCGTTTCGGGCGCACAAAGGTATGCATGCATCCACGTCAAACGGTGTCGTCTATCGATACGATGAACAATCGACATTTGTACCAATGCAAATTCTAACCTTTGATACGGAAGTTACACAATTTTTACCGTACTTGGTGAGCTAGTTTCTTTGCATATTGAACGTGGAAATGGTATTTTAATTGCAATTTGTTTCAATGCAGGGAGATAATCAGGAATTTGTGCTGTTCGTTTCAATGAAAGAAGGCCCAACAAAGACATATCAATTTGATGGCTTCACATTTTATGAAACACCAGTCACATTCACCGGTGGCTCACTCGGACGCGGCGTTTCGAAAATGAGAACACACAAAATTAATAATGATTTCTGGGTCATTGGTAGGTATTATTGAAATTTGATATACTTTGCATTTGAATGGGAAGTAAAATTGAGAAGTATTAAATTATAACGAAACAAAAGTAAACCTTAATGAACAAAATTGACTTTGAAAAGATATGTTCTTCATGAAAATCGTTTGGTTTTTCCAGTTGTTGCCAATTCGGAAATGTATCGAGATACAACGAATTTATTCCGAGTAAAATTCACCGTGACGATGGACTATGATTTCAGCAAAGCCTTCGAAATGTTCGATAGTTGGTATAAGAGTGTTGATGAAAAATTACGCACGGATCGAATTTCGGAAATTTATCATGAGATTGAAGTGAGTGCAAAACTATTTTTTCTGGAAAAACTGTACAATTTTATAAGGAAATTCGTTTTTTCAGTCATTGCGACCTCCTCCTGGTTTTGGTGTCATCAACTTAGAACAGACCAAAGTGAAAGTGATACAAACAGATGCGGTTCGTTGCACTAATTTTGAAGTTTTGTTGAGTTTTAGCACTCGAAACATAAATTGACTGTTAATCATTTTTTTCTCCTATTTGCTCCCATTTTCTCCCTTTTTTCCTCCTAGATTTCAAGTGCATCGATTCCAATTGATTTCGTCGAGTTAAAACGGGCTATGCAACGAGCTGATGAGATAGTCACAAAGGATGTTGTGCGACGTCCGAAGCGTTTAAATGATTCAATGCTTCAGAATGATATGAATTCATCGCAAATTGATATCGACTTTGAAGCCCAAGAGATGCCAACCACATTGACCATAAATGAGCTAACCGTTTCAGAGAGTTTCTTGGCCGAATCCATCAATGGGCATAAGTTCAGTGATTTGGTTTGTGAAGATTCCGATTTGGTGTTGTACAATTTCACTGTTGAAAAATTAGTGATTAATGATGCGGCAAATGTTGAAGCGATCGAAAAGAAGCTGTTGGAAAGTGATGAGCGTGTAAAGAGAGATACATCAAGTGATCCATCGACCGAGCCGCTCAATTTGTATAATGTCATCGTTGAAGGTCATGTGAATGGTGTCAATTTCAGTTACTTTGTGGAAAATGTACTTAGAACAAATGGCGATCAACGTCTTGAGGCTCCAGTCAATTTTGGCCGACTGCGCGCAAAATCGATTCAAGCAACTGATGGAAAAATCTCCAATGTTGATCTAGCATCAATTGCACGGATCAATGCGAATGAAACGGTGATTCTGTCACCGATTCGATTCACACAAGGTATTCAAGTGGATAAACTCTCAATCTTGGAGCGTGTGAACCAAATTGCCATTAAGGGGGGTAAATTGGATGCTTTATTGAAACGGAGTCGCGAGCCACAAGTGTTAACTGGGCAAAAGATATTCGAATCAATTATACTGCTTGAACCGATCACATTGCAGGGCAAAATTAATATTTCCAGTTCGGTGCTGAGCAAAATGAAACCCATCGTTACGGTCAATGAGGATTTGTTCATCGAAGATGCGGTATCATTCATTGGAAATGTTTCAATCAAAAATCTATTGAGCATCGGAAATATGTTTGGTCAAAGCTTACGATACAATGCCGAACAGGTGTTGGCCGATGGATTGAAACTGGATGAACCAGTCAATGTTCCCTTGGAATTTTTGCAACCACTGCGAATTGACGATATTCAAAATCCAACACGAATTAATAACGTTCCCATTAGCAGTTTGCTCCTACGCAATGTGACCGATGTGCAAAAAGTGAGCGCTCCGAAAACATTCACCTCCGATTTATCGGTCGAGGGTGGAAATTGCGATGCAAATGAAATTAATGGCATTAATTTGCAAATATTGAACAACACAATGCTCAAACGTTCGGCCAAAAATCAAATCGTCACCGGCACCATTCGCTTTGAACGAATCACCGCCCGAAAGTAAGTAACGGACCAGGGTTTATTTGGCATCACAAATTCTTTTGTGTTATTGTCTTGAAACTCTCATTTCGATTTTGAAGAGTTTTTGGTGATTTTTTCTGTTACTCTTCCCAATTTGAAATTGTCAAAATGAGAATAGCTTTTAAACTAATTCCTTCTCTCCTTCGTCACACAGGGTTAAATCCGATAAGTTAGTCATCGGCAAAACACCGTTTGATCGCCTGTTGACAAAAGGTACGGACCAAAACATCACCGGAAATGTCACAATCGATGGTAGCATTATAATGAACAATTCCGAATTGGAAATCGATCATTTGTTCACGCAAAATGCCATTTTTGGTGTTGATTTGAAGGAATTGTTGGATGATTCATTCTTTTATTCGCCAAATGATAGTATTGTTCTGACAACTGACAAAACATTCGAACACCTAACCATTGGTCAATTGGTGGTTGAGGATGATGATTTTTGGCAAGTTGGCCACACAACTGGAGAGATCACCAAGAGTCTGGAAGAGCTATCAAAAGGTATCCGAATCAAAGGCCCAGTCACATTTGCTTCTACTTTCAATATCACAAATCTCACGGTAACTGATTCCATAAATGATATACCGAGCTCGAGTTTTGGTCAACAATGGCTACTCTCCGAAGGAAAACAGGTGCGTTGACACACAAAAATACACTTCAACATCAATGAATCGATTTGAAACGAATCACATCTTGAACATTACTCATTGACTATATACTTTTTTGTTTTTTTTTTTGCTTATGCAGACATTTGTGGTGCCACAAAATTTCACTGATGTAACATTCAATGATAACCTCCAATTGTATGGGCTTTTAAATGGCAACGATATTGATCAGCTGTTCGATGATACAGTAAACAAAAGCGAACCAGTTGCACTAAAACGCGTTATATTTGGTAAGAGCAATCATTCACAAAATATAGCGCATTGAAAATGAACGAATCGGTTGAACCAATTTGATTCATTAAAATTGGCCAATTGCATATTTATGTGTCATTTGATGAATTTACATCTATTTTCCTCTCGAATTACATAAGATCGATTTGCATATTTTCCACAGATAATGCCATTTTCGACAAATCGCTAAACATTGGCGCCAAATTATCGGGCATTCAAATTCCGGACGATTTGATTCTTAGCTACTCAGACACCTTACAAAATTTCAATGAACCATTGAGTTTTGCATCGGATGTGGAAATAGTTGGAACACTTTCAATATCCGAAACACTGAACGGGTTTAGCCATGCATTAATCTGTGAATTGCTTGAACCAAGACCGGACAGCTCGCAGAATTTAACGATTGAAGGTAATTTTCATTCCATTGAATATAGTCAATGTTCCTTTTTAATCAATTCAATTCTTGATCTTATGACTTTTGAATAATCACGGTTTTCTTATCAACAAAAAACGCACGTATGTTTAGGTGATGTCATTTTTGCAACTGATCCAACGATTGAATATCTCAATTCGGAGTCGTTCCAGTATATGTTGCTGACCACCTGGTTTCGAAGTGATCAATACGTAAATTTTTCGGCAGGTGTACATTTTAGCAGTGCTGCTTTTGAGAAGCCAATCACAGTCGCGGTATAGTTAGCGAATTTTTTTATATTCGAAAACTAAACCAGTTCACAGAACACAATTCTGATTGTTTAATCTTTCGATTGTAGGGTTTAATCAATGACATTGATTTGCACGATTTACGAAGCCGATACTTGAGCATGAATAAACCACAAAAAGTGTCCACTCCACTGCGGTTCCATGGTCGTGTCCACTTTATGGATTCGGTAACAGTTGAAACACTTTCACTGGGCGGACTTATCAAAGTTCCGCAGAGGTAAGATTTGTACACAATTTTGCGATAAACACAAAATTCCTTCACCTATTCGATAAATCTTCAAAAATTCACTCGAATGTGAAGTGAATTATTGCAACTAAAAGCTAATTAAACTACTGGGCAAGATGCCATTTAACTTACGTGCAATTTTTGAATTAAAATCGACAACTTCAATCCAAAAGTTTCGATCGTGCACAAAGTTGTTTTGCAAATGGAATTATTTGAAAGGTGAGATATTGACAAATCAAAACACTGATACTGTCAACGTCAAAATATGTGATAAATTCCGTGTAGTGACTAAGCACACCGTCAGATGGAGTTGCCTGATTTGTAATGTGCTTTTCGATGCTAGTTTCGATGCGCTTTGCTAAAGTGTGGTACAAAACAACATGAATTACACTTTTTCTTTTTTTTTTGTTCTGTTTTTTTTTTCTCTTCTTATCATTCGATTCGGTTAATGTGAATTCTTATTATTCGCTAGCGATATCACATTGAATATCACGGACTTCGATCAGAATGTGTTAAAAAATACGAAGGATACACAATTCATTCGAGGCCGTTGGACGGTGAACGAGATCCGATTTTTGGGTACGATGATTCGCATATGACTATATCTAGGGGTTTCACGCAACTTAAAATTCATCTAAAATTTCAATATTTCTCTCTTTTCTCTAAAATTCTCTGGGATTCACCAAAATCCGTATTATTTCGAAATATTTCAACATTCACCTTGAAAATTATGTTCTGGAAGTGGGTTTTGGTGGATCCCCAGGATCGTTCAAAACTGCTCCCGGTTCTGGAAGTGGGTTTTGGTAGATCTTCAGGATGGATCAGACTGGGTTTGACAATGCCCTGGTCCATCCTGAGGATCCACTTCCAGAACCAGGAGCGGTTTTGAACAATCCTGAGGATCCACCAAAACCCACTTCCAGAATTTTTAGAATCAAAAAATTCTAAAAAATTCGAGTTTATGAACAAAAAGAAGCAATATTTATAGTTTGCACATAAAATGGTTTTATTTCCAGCTATTTAGTAAAATCTTCGACCTTCGAGTTTGCGTGAAACCCCTAGGACTATATTATACCAAATAATTTCAATTTAGTTTACCATTGGTTTTGTTTTTCGCTCTTCTCTTTGTTTTATTATTTTGATTGGTCTTTGAACCGCAGGCAGTTTGAGTGCAACCACGGTGAATGGATTGAATTTTGCGGCAGATGTAGCACGTGTAGATCGGCCCGAACTCAATATAATACGGGCAACAAAACGATTCCGATCGCTACAAATCGATCGTCTCGAGTGTCGGGATAGTTGTACTGTTCAAGGAGTTGACATGGACGATTGGATAAGCCGGGCAGCTATGATCGGTTTAAATCATACCATTCAAGGCACCGTTTATGCACAAAATCCCATTTTATCATACATTGAAGCATCAGGTTTGGTCAATAACATGACAATCAATTCACAAACAGTGCTCTTGAAGAAAACACCACAAACTCTCAAGGGTCCGCTTATTATCGGAAATCGCTCACGAATCGATTCAATTAATTCACTTACATTCGACAATTTGTATGTGAATTTCATCAATGACAAGAATCTGACGGATTTCTTTGGGAATTTGGTGAAAAAAGATGGTCGTGGCAATGATGTGGGTAACATTTTCTCCGATTTGGAATTTTCCGATCGTGTGAATTTCGACAATCTTAACATATTGGGTCTATTGAATGGCATAAATGTCAACGAAATCATGTCACAAGATCATTTTGTCTATGGTGACCAGTATCGAACGGCTGCCAACGAACTCGATACACTGGTCGATAAACTGGTCCGCCGGGAACGATTCAAACACTTTAAACGTTTTGCGGTGCGTACAACATTTTCACTTGACATCCAAGGCCTGCAAAAACTATTCGGATACGACTTTCAATTTGTTGCACTCAACAATTCTAACATTCAGCTTTATACATGGAACGTTACCACGAAAACCTTGGACGGAAATAACAGTAAGTGTGTGTTTAAAAATTCCAAATACCCGATGATCATTATGATGATTTTAATCACCTAAATCACTCACAAAACAAAAACTAGTGTGACTCGTTTGTATCGAAACTCAAACTAATTTTGCTTTAATTTCTCTTTTGTTTTTGATTCGGTTTTATAACAGTACCGTTAGCCTTGCCGGAAAATATGGTTATCATTGATCTAACTGTGCTTCCCGCTGACCCGATGCACTTTCTCGTTATACAAATGAAAAATCTATACAATGGCCAGTTTGTACGCCAATTTTATGATTATAGAAATGGTTTGGAGCGGGCTCAAGTCGTTCATGAAATTGTCACGGACACCGAAACAACCATTGAACCATTTAATTTGGATGCACGTCATTGTTTCATTCAATATAGGTAAATTTCTTATTTTTTTCATTCAACATATCTCTCAATCATTTTTTTTTTATTTGCTTTTTCGATAAAATTCAGAATTTCAAATTAAGACCTCACAAAGTCGATTCATTTTCATTTTTGTTATACATTTTGTTTTTTCGTTGTACATACTTGCAGAAAGTTTAATGCTACTCAATTCGATGTGCAATGCATGGACGTTGTTGCAGATAGCGAAAGTAAACAGCAACAACAACTGATGAAAGTGCATCAAATTGATGTAAAAAAAACGAGTGAAATTTATAAAATTGCCAGCGGATACGCAAATGCAATAATTTTATGGTATATTAACGGTGAAATCGAAAGTCGTTGGTATGACACGCAAAATCGAAAGGCCGACTCATGTATTCGTCTATTCACCAATGTAACGGCGGTAGCGGTAAAACAATTTGATAAAAATAAATTTGTCACCGTTTGTTGGCATTCAAATCCAATCGATGGTCGAGCCGATACAATCCGGGGATTTGCCAGCGTTTATCGGTAAATCTCATTTCCAGTCGCATTCAAAAGCGGTCTGATTTTCCATTGGAGATTAAATGTGACTCAACTCGTTTCTTTTTATCGTTTTGATCTTTTTCAGCACTGAGGGATCACATCTTGAGCATTACTCAGACATTGAGTTTTCAGATTCAGTCATTTTGCAGTGTGAACTGACGAAATTTTCAGCGGCTCAGACGATTTTAGTGATTGCCGTTCGAACGGCAATGGGAGAAATGCTGCAAATTTATCAAGATAAAGGTGTTAATGGTTTCCAGCCGCTGAAAGAGCACGTTATTCGATTGAAAGTACCAGTTCCATATAACTTCATCAATCACATTGTACCCGAAAAACGATTTTCATTAATCGAATCCGAAGATGACATTTTAAGCTTTATCACTGTGTACTCGATGTATGGCGTGGGCTTCTTCGAATGCATTTATGTGTAAAATATTCGGGTGTCAATCAAAATTTTTGATTTTTCTTCATTTGTTTTGAAAATTATTTTAAAAATTTCTTATTCATTTACATTTTTTTGCTAATTAGAGTGGAAAGTAATTTATATTGATGTATATTTTAGCCAATTCATACATTTACTAATAGAAAATAGGGGGAGAATTTTTGTTTCCGAATTCGATATGTTTCAAACATACAAAATATTTAGAAAATTGTTGTGATATATAATTTATTAGTGGAAAAAGAGATTAAAAGCCACGTTAAGAAGAATGTTTATTTGGACTGTTTCATTTTCCATAATTTGCTTCCATTTGCAAATGAATGCGGATGGTGTCGTTGCTCATAAAATAGAGTGTAAGTATATCAATGTTTCTTTTTCCATCTAATTCTTAGTTGCCACACAGCCAATCGTCATTTCCTTAATCGCATGTCGAGAGCCGGAAAAAAAGTCAGCCGAAAAAAAAACAACAACTAATGGACGACCGTGTTAATTTTACCTGAATTCAAGCAATTTGTCCATTTGTTGGTCATGTTGTTTCGAATGGTAGAAAAAGTCATTCACCTCATTTGGTGTTTGGATTTGCGGTAGCTAGCAATCGCATTGAACGGCGGTGAAATGGCCCAAATCACATTTGGACTGCGACCAAGTAAAAGTGAACATGAGAGAAAAGAAAAAGACAGCGTGTTAAGCTTGTTCAAAGTGAAAAGTTATGATTCGGCTATAAATATTCGGTTCGATGGCATCTCTCTCTCTCTCTCTCTCTCTTTCTTCAACATTTTATGAATTTTGGGGCCATGCCTTTGACTCATGCCTCATTTTTATCGCTTATTTATTATGATTTTATGGCTTTTCTTTCATTCAAATGACGACAAAAACGCGCGTTGTCCTAGTCATCGTGCTGTCACTTCCATACACACAGTAGTCTTTAATAAAGACGCTTCATTTTCAGCTAATTTACCGAGATTTGTTGTTTTTAATTCACTCGTTCGGCTATACCAATGCATTGAATGGGTAACACAGAGGCAGACGTGCGAAAATGAAACATGTGAAATGCGGCTGAAATGAAAAGAGAAACAAATCTCTAGATGAAGAGCGAAAAAAGAAGAAGAAAAAAACCACGCACACAACAATTTTATAATCGAAAGTGAAAAGTATGTCATGTCGCATTTTTTTTTTCTCTTCATGCATAAGTACAAACACATCACATCGCATCGCTCGCTGAACATATGTGTCGTTGAGAATAAAAATGGGATTAGCCGAAACCGCTCATTTACATGTGAATCATTTTTATGTTCCTGGTAAGAGATAGAAGACATATGTCTGCTGCAATGTTTTAGAATATTTCAAGATCTTTATCTTTGCTTGAGATACTTACCCCATATCTTGTACCAGAAACACAAAAATGATTCGCATAAAAACACGCGGTTTCGGCTAATCCCATTTTTATTCTCAACGACACATATATACGATCAATTAAATGGTAGTATTTTTCGTCAGTTGTGAAGCAACTCAATGAGAAGAAGAAGAAGAAGAAGAAGAAGAAGAGGGAAAAAACATTATGTTTTGCTTTTGATATTGTTGGGTTAGCCGCATCTATTGGGCACCACGAACAAATTCCGAACTAATTCAGTGGCCATTTGCTGCCACAGTGTGTTTGTCTTTGCAATTCACCGCAATCGTGTTTTATGGAATTTCAGCAAAACAATTCACGCGCACAGCATAGGTATAAAGGCGCAGCAAGCGCACACAGAGGTCAATAACACCACAATTCAGTTTTTTCTCTCTCCTTTTTTTTCATGAAGCATTCATTTCATGAAAATATTCGTTGTGTTGTCTACCACCGCTGCCGCTGAACATGGATAGAAAATTGTTACAACTGAAACGTGCGATGTTCAAATGAACGAAAAGGTGTGATTGAACTCTGAATTTGGAGTGAAATCAACTATACATTTCGTTTGAAGCAAACTGATTCGGAATTTGTGCAGGTCAGGCAACTGAAAAAAAAAGTTCACGGTGTACAATATGGACAAGTAATGTGTTTGAAATGACACCATATCCAAAACGATATTATGTCCCACTTGGAAATGTGAATGAAGGAAATGACTTGTTTCACATTGTGTACGAACGCGCGAAGAGAAAAAAAATGCGTGGTGAAAATGTGTCTACAAGAATAGTGAAGGAGACAAAAAAAAAAGCGAAACGAAAATTGTGTCAAACTATTTACAAATCACAAAAATTGAAATGCATGTTACTAATGGCGGATATTGAATGGCAATCTGATTAAAACCAAACGTACCAAATTGAAAAGTGAAACAAACAAGACAGAAAATGATATCGGCAAAGAAAATTCCGTCGTTGTTGTAGTCGTTTTGCCGCACTGGTTTCAGTTATTTGTTGCCTTCGCTTCTCTTCTGTGTTACATTTCTTTTCTTTGTTCGACGGCCAATTGGGATGAATGTCATGGCGTTCATATGCATGTCTGCCGATTCGTTCGCTTGTTCGTTCAGTAGATCGCTCTGTTTTGATTGTTTATTATAAACGAAGCACAAAGAAATACAATACAAGCAACAACGAAAAATGCCGCATTTCACTTTTACTTCGCAAAAGTCAATAATTAAATTGATCGTGCGGCGCGTACGATTTGTTTTCACTTCTGTCTATTTTGTGCTCTCTGTGTGTGCCCGTTCAACGAGTACATTGACCGAGAAAGTGAGATTTGCATGCTTTTTTTTGTTTCTTTCTCGTTCAGTTGGCCATTTTCCTTCCCGGCTGTTGTTACCATAGTCGCCGTCGCCATCACCACCGAGTCACTCTGAATAAAGCACGAAACATACGTTTTTATTTACTTTTTTCTTCTTCTAAATGATTACAATTGATACAAAATGTGAACAACGCTCCAATAAAATCGATCAATTATTTATAGTCATTTCTAACTGAAGTATTAACTGATGCTGTGAACTCATTTTTCTTATTTATATCATTTTTCTACCATCTACATAGATTTAGATATAATTTTTACTGTCGGCATCGCTATTAATATTTGGAACTTCTATATTTAGCTTAATTCAATTAGAGCATCTATGTTGTTGACAAATCGAAGCTTTTTGACTTTGTGTCATTTTTTCCTTCTTTCTTTCCTTGTCTAAGGTAAAGAACTTTAGTAGCCGTGGTTTTTTAGCCGATTGTGAACAAGATAAAAAAAAGTGCGTATTTTGAAGGCTCATGTGATGCATATATTTCAGCTGGCGATAAACGCATCCCAAGCATCTGAACCCAACGAATCACGCTGTTGAGTGTGGTTTGCGGTGTGTCGCTAAAATCTCTTTCTCCATATCATGCCGCTTCGGCTGTACAACTTCATTGTATGCATGTCTCTTTTTTTTCGCACACTGTACACTCGTATATACACACGCATTCACTTCAATGTACACAGCCATAGGAGGCGTCGTTGTGATGCGACAGTGTATTGACCCACTTGCTGCATTTTATGAGCATGTAGCCGATGTATACAGTGTGTGTATGTTTTGTACGAGCGAGCTTAGAGAGGTTGTTGCCACCGATTCAATATACATAGTTTGTGTATGCCGTGTCTTTTTTTCCTCGTGTATTTGCAAAGCGTTCGCTTTCTGCTCCATTCTCTTTACTTTTTTATTCGGGCATTTTCTATCGTTTTTCTTTTTCGGTTTGCCGTTTGCATCTATCTCTCCTTTTTTGTCTTTCGTCAAATTAATTTTCGCTCATTTTCGGCCTTATATTGCTTAGATTTTGGATTTGTAATATTATTACAATATTTATGAACGATGCAAATTGTTGTGTGCAACTTAACTGGAATTCGAGTGAAAATGCTTGAATCTTGTTTGGATTTCGTATGTAGGATTCACATAATAATGGTCTTTTTTTGGTTCATTTCAATTTTCAAATGTATAACTTCAAATGATTGAATATTTAATCTATGGAGGAAAAAAAATGGAATGAAATAACAATTACATTCTCCTGAAGCACACTCTGTGCCAAGTCAATATGTCCAATTCTGGTTGGAATGAGCGCAGAGATACAAATGTCTTGCAAAAGGAGAAAAATAATCACCATTCAATCCAACAAAATAAATCGTGTCCAAATGCAGCTTTCAGATTGATTAAATCGATCAGTTAAAACCGTTGATTCGATGTGAAAATGTGGCCTGATTTCAATAGATCTCGAATATATGCATCGAATTCGAAAAGAAATCGAGAGTTTCAGATTCACTTTTCTTTTTCTTCATATCTTTGTTTCTTCTTCTTCAAATTGTGTCGGCTGTTATCATTCGCGATGTTGGATTGCGTTCGATTTCTTTCTCTTTTTTTAATCGTTTTCTTCGCGTTGAATCCGTAACGAAATGCATGGGGTTCGATCATGTCTTGGATTTTCTTTCGTTTTGATTCTCTCTTTCTTTTTTTTTCTTCTTCACGCTGCTTATTTTTCATTCGTTTTCAGGTATTTTCTTTTTTAATTGATCTGACTGAAATTGTTGGCGATTTTCTCTGTCACTCATTTATTGTTTCATACGCAATGTGATTTGATTATGCTTCTTGCTGCTGCTGTTGTTGCTGTTTTGTTTGGCATGAAAGCGTACAGTACTAATTTTTCGAGTTCATAATATGTGCTCTCTTTTTTTTCTACCTTCTTTCTCTTCTCTCTCTCTCTCTCACTCTTTCACTCTCACTCTAAGCGTTTTTTTTTGTGTTGTTTTGATTTTGTTTTCATTCGTCGATTTTGACAGCCGAAGAAAAATTAGTGTTGAAAGCTTGAAAAATCACTGTAATGTGCGGCCGAATTGAATTGGCGAAAACGAAAAGAAAACGTTCATTTGTCATATTTTGCTGCTGCCATCGAAAATCGTTTAAATTACGAGCAAACGACTTTTTGCATCAATCTCTTTCTCTCGCTCTCTATACCTCTGAACACCTCTTTCTCTCTTCTTCGACAAGGCGGCGCACACAGAATACACTCTCAGCTGAACGTAGAGAGCCGAATAGCAAGCAAGCAAGCAAGAAAGTACGTTTACCCAATTTTGTGGCACAGTTTTCGCTTTTCTTTCGTTTCGCCATTATGCGTATCTGTATATCTATTCGTGAGACGTAAAAGAATGTATGTTTTTTTCTCGATTTATATTTTTGAAAATGAGAGTATGTTTTCTCTTGATTCTATCTGCGTTAAAAGAAAGTATGTTGTAGTACCGTCTAGCCTCCGCGGTCTTCTCGTTTTTCGCGCAACTGATAAGAGATAACAACTAGGTGATAGGAGATGAGAGACAACTGTATTCAGTAAAGTTATAGAAGACCTCCAGTACTACAACTTTGCCGAAGACACTAAATTGTTATCTCCTATCAGTTCCGCAAAAACCGTGAATAACCGCGGGGAGCCGCCAAAAACGACATACATTCTTTTAACCATTATTAGTTGCAATGAAACATACTTGTCTTTATTGCTACGGAGTTGGACAAACTTGCATTCTTTTACGTCTCACTAATAGACATATACTATATTGGATTTATTTCGACCGAGTCGATCGGTGCCAGCTAAACCGCCATCACAAAATCCACATTCGAATCGTATCAATTTTAGATGAAGAGAAGTCGAAAGAAAATGAAGAAAAGAAAAAGAAACAAAACAAAAACGAGCCTTTAAAACGGTTTGAGCTCAATTTGAATTGAATCGCATCAGAAAATAGCGATCATCTATCAAAAGCGAACTGTGTGTTTGTTTTGTGTTGGGCGCGATGATCAATTAATGTATCTGAGGCTTGTTTCTAAACGAGAGTAAATTTTCAATCATTTATTTTGTTTGAGCATGGGGCACTTAGCAAAGAGTGAAATTCATTGTTCGATCGGTCGGTCCAAACTCTCTCATTTATATACGTTCGGGATTTTTATTTTCCAACCAGATTTCATTTCACTGATAAATACAAAGCAACAACGTTGGAACAGGGCTGATTCTGTGTGTCGTGGCCCAAATGACGGGGGCAGATGGCCTGTTTTCAAATGCAAATCATCCATCGAATTCCGAAAGTGACTTTTTCTCGGTGCGGCGGCGACGACAGCAGCGTCCATTGGATATTCATGCCGAATAACTGTGTGTCTGTACATTGTACACACAATACAATGGGTCTTGGTCAGTTTTAGTTACACACCGCAATTTTCTCAACGCTTTGTTACTAGCATGAGGTTTGATCTCATTGTGAAATGTGCGTAACGGTGACCTGTTTTCAATTTTATTTCACCAATTTTTTCTTTCTTTCATTCTTTCATTATGCAGTGCATTTTACTCTTTTTTTTCCATTTCATTCACTATTCAACTACTTTACCAGCCTTTTTTCTCTGCATGCATCTCTTTTTTCCATTCTCTAAGCGGTTTCGTTGTTTTGTTTTTTTCTTTGTTTAGAGCGTTCGTCTGAACAGTTGGCCAGTCGATGTGTGAAATTGTGTGTATGCAAGTTATGATGCCAGACGGTGGTCAGTGCATGCATAGATAAATTTATGTGATTCATATATCATGTAATATGTAATATGTAATAATTCAAAAATATACCACAGCAAAAGAAGGGAAAAATGAAATATATGCCAAAAGAACAAAACGTTACGAGCAAGTAACTTTTGTGCTGGGATGTCGATCACTAAGACGTGCACGGTGTATGCAAGTGCGTCGGTAACCCATCAGCTGAACAAATGACAACGATAAAGAGAGAGAGAGAGAGAGAGAGAGAGAGAGAGAGAGAGAACGAGCGATCGCAAAACAGGTGCACGGTGCGGAAAACATTAAATAATTTGTTATGCATAATGCATTTTTCATCGCATCGACGATCCTCCTCCGGTGCATTCCGGAAAGCAACAAAAAAATTCAACCATTACCAACATATTTCAATTAAAATATGCCAAAGAATTTATCGAATGAGCCATATGCGTGCGCGTGGTGGTAAATTGATTATCACTTTTCGACCACTATATTTAATTCATTCAGTGTCTCTGCGATTATTGATGTTGCTGTCGGTTGTTATTTTGTTGCGGAAAGAGGAGAAAAATTGTGAGGATTTCAGGAAATAACCGTTATTTGTTGATTGCAATAAAGAGATATGAGCATTTGGCACGCAACATTCACTCGGAGTCTTCCTTGGAAAGAACAAAATATGCCATTTTAACGGTTAATTCAGCTATAATTAAACTCTTCCGGTGTGTCTCTCGGTTTCTCATTCAATTTTTATTCGCGCCGGTGCGAATCTATTGAATTTTATGCATTCGAGCGAAAAAAATGAAAACATATTAATCGAAGCGCGTCCCGATTTCCCCCACACATTCGCCCGGACACTCATGCAAACCCACATTTTGCGTGTTTTTTTTCGGTGGTTTCTCTTTGCGATTCGCACGAAATAAAAATTTTCGTTATTAATTGACTTAAGACATCTTCCAATTTATTTTTTTCTTTTTGAAAGTGCACACTTATCAGAGCCATCGAAAATATTACTTATGCAGATTGAGTGAGCGATATAGAGGGCGATTACACGCACACATACATACACAAAAGCCGTCCTCTTCTTTGCATGATGATACATGTGAATGTAATTTGAATAATTTTTACTTTGCCATTGTTTACGTAAACTGACACATTGTCAGGCTGAATATTCAATTCGTTTTTTAACGAGAAAAAAAGCACACAATTTGTTTGCTTCAACAAAAAAAAAAAACGAAGACGTTTTCATTCTTGATTGGATTAAAGCGAAAGCGAAAAAAAGCATATGAATGCGTGCATAAAATAAATAAAAACGTCTATCGAATTCACATCGTTGGTTGCTGTTGCGTTTTTTTCTTTCCTTCCCAATTGTTGTTGGTAACGAACGGAAATAAAAGAAGGCGTTTAATCTTTTATTATTTTTATTTTTGGTTTGAATACAGGAAAAAAACGTTTTTTTTCTTTCTCTGCACTCTTCTGTGAAATCAACTGCAATGATCGGGTTCCACTTGTACACACCGACTACGTACCAAAATATCTTCTTGCGATGCGATATGAGAAAACGGCTATCGTAAGCAAGAATAAACAAAAACATGCGATTAAATGCAACATTTATTCATATTCACAGACGCGACAGCAACGAATATCAACAACAGAAAAAAAAAACAAAAAATTGTTGATGATTTAGTTTTCAAAAACTAAACATATAATGCGGCTTTCAATTACGTATCGCTAGCCGTCTTTGGTTCGTTTTTCTGATGAGACAGCAAAAAGGAAAAAAAAAATTATTATTTACAAACGATCAGCAGCCGAGTCGAGTGAAGAGCATGAGCCAGCGCATGAAATCAGATCATTTCATTTTATATATTGTATGTGTGTTTCGTGTGTGTGTGTGTGATTGTAATCTAATTTGTTTATTTTTAAAAATAACTCAAGAGCACATTGAAAACTGCAGCCGTAATCACACTCTGCAAGTCTGAAAAATTACATTCGATCGTCAGATTGACACTTATGGTTTTTATGGTTTTTTTCTCTACGATTTTTTTCTCCGTCTTATTTTTATTTCCAATATTTACTTTTGTTCTACTCAATCAATGAAATGAATTGTTATTTTGCATTGAAACGAGTGAAACCTCAAGACTTCAACGAATCAATTTCAATGATTTGATCAATTTCAATAAATAGCTTGGTTTTGCCACTAAATTTTTTGATTTTTTTCAAGGTTTTGATCTATCATAGATAGATTCAGCACAATATGCTTTCTCTCTGTAAGTCCTCAGGATTTGCAAACATAATTGAATCTATATCTTTCTCAAGTATTTTTCAACCTTTGGCCCAATTTCACTTGGATTATGTTTGGTGCTGATGAATTGAATAAATGGAGAAATGATCGATTTCTTGTCTGAATGATAGAATCACATCGTCGGCTTGAAATATGCATTCAGGTCGATTGATTGCAAACATACGAACCAAAGCAAAAAAAAAAAATGGAATACTCAAATGCAAAAATGGTTCATTAATCGATTTCATTTTCCGATCGGTCGAACGAAAGTAGCAAAGGAAGGAACAAAAAAAGAAGCAAAAACCGCGCACACATCAGTTCATTCACATAAGCATATTTTATATATAGAGAGATATGTGTATATATGTTTTTATTTGAGGCAGCAAAGTGTCAATATTGGGTATTGTGCATGTGCAACGGCCACTCAATGAGTGCTCGCTTTTACCGTCGATGCGACGTGGTCAAGTTCAAGGCTATTTCATTTCATTTTCGGCTCATCGTGCATATAACACTCTCTGCACACACACTTATTCTCTGTATACTAGACTGATATAGGTATATATGGCATGACAAAGAAATGTGTTTGGCCCGAACGAACGAGAGTGATAGAGATTCCGTGGTGTGTTCATCGCATCAGCGCGATTTGTGTTGTCATTTCAAACAAAAGTCATATGGACGAGTGGTGTATGCATTTGGGCATTCGCTGCATGTGTTCAAATAAAACCTGGCCAAATAAATACACCGCAACTTTAGTGCACAGCCAGAAAATGTGGCAGCGGCGACGCTGAGAATCCCCAAAATGTACTCCTATTTATATCACAATCACCATCGATGGCAAGTCCCAAGACGAAACGAAACAGCAACAACAACCGCTGAAAAATGACATGAAAAAGGAAACAAAAAACCAAAAAGGTGGACGTACACAAATTCAGCGCAACAAATTTCTTTATTCGCTGTAAATATTTCGACATATATTTGAAATGACGGCCGCACGAGCATTCGAAAAGCACACAGAAAAAATATTGCCCCGGTTGCATTTCGTTCGAATAATGAGTCACAATGACAATGAAATGCGATTCAATTTCATTATTGCATGCAGGAATCATCGCACTCTCAAAATCTCATTTTGATAACGATGTGGCAGCAGCAGCAACATGCAATACACTTTTATCTTTCGTCATTCTTCAATTAATATATACGCTCCCAATGGCGAAATGAGGTAAATGAACACCATTATATGTCATCGTATAGTGTACAAATTGTATGTGTTTTATTTCATTAGCGATAATGCGTTCGTTTTTTTCCTCTTTTTCCTGTTATAACTTTCTGTTTAATTAGAAGTTTGTTCATTATATCGATCGACTAAGATATAATCATTTGGCCTATGAATCAGAGAGTAAAATAAGAAATTTTTCTGACTACCGAAATTTTTTGTTGAGTACCATTTTTTTCATAGTGTTTTATTAAATTTAATATTTGGTTTCTCGTACATCAAAATGTATATAAATTTCATCATTAATTGTAATGAATGTGAAATGAATTTAGGAAAATCAAGACAAATCATGAATTTAGAAATCAAAAATGCTGTTTCCATCGTTATTAGTTTCATCGTCGTCATCTTCTTCATCTTTGCATGCTCTCGCTTCCGAGAAAACTCCCTTAAATACGAAACTATTGGTCAGGAAATCAGAAAGAGCAACCAAAGTGTTTGTACGGACATCAGCTACATTCATCGGCGCTCGACGCGTCCTATATCCGAATATTCCAAATTTGAGCTCAATTTATTTGAAGAAAACTTGGTCTTCATCCTCTTTACGCACCAATTTTAAAGCTAAATTCCTTTCAAAACCTCCTGGACTTTGGTTATTTTGCATGCCATTCAAAGATCTTAGAATTGAGTCGATGTGCAATTTCATTGCGATTAGTGTCAATTCATCCGATTGGAGTTGCTTCTGAAGCCGACTGAAGATGAACATAAACAAATCAAAGTCCAGGGAACTCTGTAACCGAAGAAATGTATTTCACAGAATTGATATGATGATTCAATTCTTACTTGTTCTCCAAAATATTAAAACTGTTTGTATGTAAATATATTTATTAACTGGTGAATGTGTTTTTCTCTTTCACTCTCTTCGGATCTGATGTGAAAAATCGGTATTGTTTTTGTATTTGTCACATTCATTTGGACTACCGAAAATACAATTTTTGACTACCGAAATGAAATCTTGACTACCGGTTTTGTGCTTGAATCACGCTTATTTTACTCCCTGCTATGAATAGCGTGAAAGACGAAGCAACAGTAATTTTCACTTGAACTCACTCACATCACAGATAGGCCAGGGCAGGCATGTATATATATATATATATATAAAACGGATTCCGTTTTCGACCCACCAATAATCTAATAAACATGAGAGAATAGTGACAGCAACAGTAGCAACATCAAGTTTATATCAAAATGACGCAAAGTAATAAAGAGAAAATTACTTGAATTACGGTTGTGTATGTGTGTGTGTGTGTATTAATAGTGGCGTCCAATGTCATTCACATTTGGAGGACAAAGAAAGAAGCAACAGAAATCATACTTAATCAAGTAGGCACCGAAAAAAGAAATACTTTGGGCACACGCACCCGTCAAATGTGTGTGTGTGTTGTAAACGGAGAAAGTGATTAAAATGGTTCTGAATGTAATCAAACAAGCAAGCAAACGAGCGAGCGGGAAAAAAATCGTTTGTAGGCATTTAAATTGTATTTACTCTGTTGTGTACAGAAATATATATATATTGAAATTGCCTATCGAATATGAAAGTGCGAGCGAGTATCAGAGCAGTCAAAGGCGAATATGCTGAAAACAATCGAGACCAGAACTGAACGGAGGAACGCAGCGCGGGGCAAGAGTCGAGAGAGTGGAAATGAAGAAGAGTCACGGCAGCAGCGCGTCAACGGCAGAATAATGCCAAGAACCGAACAAAATTAAGCCGCCAAGCAACACACACTCTAGCAATCGCTTTGCTCATTCACTCACTCTCACTCTCTCGCTCACTCGTTTGCTCGCGTTCTCGTGGAAACAACACCGAAATGAAAAAAAAAATAGTAGAAGGAGAGAGAGCGAGAGAGAAACAGCGGCAAGGGCTGATATTGAAGTTATAACCTTGACCGAAGGTAACCTTGAATATTCCTTCGCCTGTCATTGCCTCTAAAAATATAAATATATATAAACACACACATACGCACACACTCCAAAACATGGAGCCTGCCAATGGAATATATGGGCTTGTGTATTCGATTGCTACACATAACTTTTTTTTCTCGGTTCTTTCGTTCGTTCACTGCTGCTGTTGTTTGGTTCTCGTTCTCGCTCTCCACGTTGTACACGTTGAATATGCCGCTGTTGCTTAGGCATCAACGAATGTGGATGTTTCACACGCCTGTTGTTGGTGGATACCATTTCGATCTTGTTGCTTTACGATATATTCCATCCAAATAAAATGTGCTCCATTTCGTTCGCAC
Source organism: Sitodiplosis mosellana (assembly GCF_009176505.1). Classification (NCBI taxonomy): domain Eukaryota; kingdom Metazoa; phylum Arthropoda; class Insecta; order Diptera; family Cecidomyiidae; genus Sitodiplosis; species Sitodiplosis mosellana. The sequence continues at coordinate 6,237,404 of NW_022601438.1, forward strand.
GCATTGGCATCCAGTATGAGTGGATCCCTTTTTCTATGCGCAAATTTGGGATTACGTGAGCGAGAGAGAGTGCGAGTGAAGAGAAAAAAACAAATACGCCGCGTACACGCACATCTATGCGCAAAGAATACTGATTCTCTCTATATCTCGGGAGCCAACAACCGCTCGCGCGCCGATGATACCGAAATTTGTACACAATTTCAAACGATATTTGCTAAATTATTGAGCGTTTATGCGCGTCGAAGCACTGCGAAACGTTCTCTCGCTCACAGCCTGTTTGCCGCATTGTTTTTTTTCTTCTTTTCACTCTCTATACAGCCTCTTCTTCTTCACTCCGTTTTGTTGTTGCCGCACTTATTTTGCTGTCGGTCGTTGTACGCTCATTGATACAATATTTATACATATGAGATTGTCTCTCTCTCACTCACACACTTTGCATGCGAATAAGATTTAATTTTATATATAAATTGCCATTGGAAGCGAAACATCAAATTCAATTTACATCATTTCAATTAGCATTTGATTCGAGTGAATTTTCAATTTTGTCGCCTGGAATTCCAATTCCGCCACCAATTTATAATTGTTATTGCGACGCTTTTTTTTCTCCTCATGTGTGTATGTTTTTGCCGACTTGACAATTCCGACTTGTGAATGTCACCGCCGGGCAGGCAGCACAAAGCCACATCGAATGAAATTGTTCATTAAAACAACCCCAAAATGAATATATGCGGATTTTATATATAAAATATAAATCGTCTGCTCGTGCGTTTGTTCTTTTCTTTTCTTTTCTTTTCGGCAAGAACAACTGTGTTGGCCTATAAATTGCGTCTTTCGATTTCCTCTCTTCGGCTTCTCTCTCTCTCTCTCTCTCTCTCTCTCTCTCTCTCTCTCTCTCTCT
>NW_022601438.1:6238311-6253742 GCF_009176505.1 Sitodiplosis mosellana
TCTCTCTCTCTCTCTCTCTCTCTCTCTCTCTCTCTCTCTCTCTCTCTCTAAAAAAACAGAATACCGGGAATTTTGCATTCTATTTTGTTCGTCTGGGTTTTGTCTTCTTCGACCTAATGCTCGCCGAGTTCAAACGCTTTTTCGTGATGCCGTTGAACTGCGCTCATTTCTTGCTTCAAAAGAGCAAAAATGAATCACAAATTAGCACATGGCTGTTTATATCTCGAAGACCAGCCAAATGTAGAAGAAGAAGAAGTAGTAGAATGAAGTGAGAAAAAAAGAAAGAAATCAACGAAAGATGTTAAAAGAACAGCAAGGAGTCTCATTGTCCTTGGAAACCAGCAGCCAAATTACGCGACCACTTTAACGCGAAAACAGCCTTCAATGCAATTGTGCGTCTACATTTGATCTGAAAGAATAGAAGGCTTCGCTTTGAATGGTTTCTCTGAAAATCATATTTCATATCAGATCCGAAGCGAGCCAAAGGTTCGCATAAATGACATTAGGTAGGAGTTGAAGAAATGGTTTTTCGATCGAAACATTATGAATTGTCTGCTATTTATCCTTGAATTGTGGTCTGATTGCATCACACTCTGTTTCACCGTGCGCTCGTTTGCTGAAACAACTGAAATTGGGGGTGATGAATCGCTCGTTCAAAGGATTGACACACGCTCTTAATCATTCTTAATCATGTTTCAGACCACATTTTGCGATTTGCATGGCGAGCGCGCGAGCGCGCGAGCGCACGTCACCAACTCGATGCTCATCGTTCATTCGGCATTGGGTCAGAGAGGACAAAAAAACGGAAGAAAAATCGTGAACCAACACCATCACGATGACGATGACGATGACGATGTGATATCGAGAGCAATAGAAAGAGCCGATTCATCAGTCCAACCGGCTGTAAATGACACATTCTGAATATTCGATTGTTTTTCACTTGGCCATACGTTTGATATAGCGCATATTGCGCACATGAAATAGGCAAGGCAAATAAAATGTGGTGCACGTTTTTGATCGCTCGGTGTCGTAGACAATATGAAAATTGGAATGTGCACACAGTAGAGAACGATAGACAGTCAGAGAGAGAGAAAGAGAAGGAGAGAGAGAAGGAGAGAGAGAAAGTGTAAGTGAATGAATGAGCGAGCGAATATATTTTGTTTCATCATCGAAACCCCATTTGCGAATAATTTGTGTGTTGTTTTGTGACACAGAACACAATGCGAATAGCACGAAACATAGATAGAATTTCTGTTTGCCTTTGAAAATGAGCTCAATGCAACGTTACTGACATATTTTGTAATTCGCGTGAAATAAATTGGATCTTCACTGATACCCGATTACATAACAATTTACGTATTTCGATGGCTTTGATATGGTTTCATGTGCGTGTGTTAGTGTGTATGTCGCTTATGACAACGATATTTATTGTTGCTGCCGACTCATATCCATATCCATGTTTCTTTCTCGTTTTTTATTCCATCGCACGAAGTATTCAAAACTTTCTGAGCTTTTTGCACATTCCATACATTTTCTATATCACATATAAATATGTTGACAAATGGCATGGCCAACAAATTGAACAACACCAAACGTATAATCTGCTTATTTGGCGTTGCTACTAAAATGTCATGTCTGATGGTGACTCAGTGCCTTTGAATCGTGTTCCGTTTTGAATATTAATTCTGAAGGAAAAAAGGAGCATTATGCAATGGGTCATTTAATTAGCGATACAACGAGAAAGAAAAAACTAAGCGGCAAAATGTTTGGCAATATTCTATGCTCAACAGAGCGGTAGTGTAGTAATAATAAAAAAAAGCAAAACGAAAAAGACGATGATGATGATCCGATAGGGAAAAAAAATCAAGTCATTAATCCAATAAATTTTGCGCGAAGCGAACGATGATGACAAATCCAATGCGAATTGGCAACATCGGCATCGGAACATCGTGGCATTCAAAGTGCGTACTTTATTTTTTGTTGCGTAGGTTTTGTTGCGTAGGTGTGATGACCTTGAACGCGGACGCGCGTTCGTTCGCTCGCTTCGAAGCACTTTATTTTTCTTCGCCGAATTCTTATGCTTTGCCGAACACATAAAACGACATACTCACACACATGCCCGTACGCATGCCATCACGCACATAAAACCACCACACTCCCCCACCGAAGGTTCTCAAATATTCACTTGGAGTCCCCCCAAAATATCATTCTCGAATCTACGAACCCCATTTAATGAGCACACGCATTTACGCACCACCACCGTACACATAATGAACCGTAGAAACCGAAAAATATATATATCCAACATTCAAGCGACGAATTTGTGTGCGTATAGAGAGAGAGAGAGAGAGAGAGAGAGAGAGAGATGAGGTCTTAACGGTGTTGTTATGCGTACAGTTGAATCAATTGTATATAGATAAGATGGTGCGTAGAAAGCGCGTGTGCACCGATACACCAATTCTCCAGGCTGCCGGAGAATTTATGAGTTTTACTTTATTACGCCATGTTACAATATATAAAATGTCCGAATACAACACACAGTATATTTATATAAGAATACGTATAAAAAAAAAGGCTCATAGCGGTGTTCGAGTCACCTCTGTGCGTTCAAACATCCATTGACCTTGGTGGAAATGTTATTCTCGTTCACGGCATTATGTGTGTGTGTGTGATGATGATGAGCGAGAGAGCGGTAGAAAGCCGCTAAATGGGTAAATACGAGATAGATATAAAGAGAGATTGTGAGTATGTGTAAGTGTATGCTTGCATGCATGTGACAGAGTTCCAATAAAATGTTGGAAATAAGTTTTTTGGATGATGATTATTATTTTGGAGCACTTTAGAAAACAAATTCCGTTTCATTGTAGCGATTTTCATAATTTTTCGTCAACAACATAGAATTAAATAGCTTCAACTCTCATCGTCAACCTCTTTGTGTTCTTCGTCGTTTACATCGTTTGCCCGTATAAACATTGATGTTCGCTCAAATTCGCCGAATCGCATATAATAGGATAAGATACTAACAATGGACTAACGGATCAATACAAAGTCATTTGCAATGTTCATAATCATATTTTCTGGTTGTTTAAATTTCTTCCGGTGTGATTCAAATGCGCAGCCATTTTCAACCGAAAAAAGGTTTCGAGTGGAATGACTTTTATTATCTGTTTCTTGTTTATCCTGAAATGCTGGATAGCCATGGAATTTATCACTTCGTGGAACACGCTTTGTTGTTTGATTTTGATGGGAATTGCGTATCAATTTCGTTTCGATTAAAAGACTGTGTGTGTGTGTGTGTGTGTGTGTCTGTTTGCCTGTGCATTGAACTATGAAACATTTTGCCTTATTGTGGTTCGAAATTCGTTGGCCACATTCAATGTTGGCAAAAACAAAACGGAGCATAGCCCTAGAGCATACAGATGCAAATGGGGTGAATCCATTTCAAACATGTATATATCAATATTATTCATTTGTTTGTATAAATTCTCGATGTTTTTCTACTTATCGAAATGTATGCGAATAAAATAAAAACTCGAAAGCATTTACCTTTTATTATGCGAACGAAATTTATATCGTAAAAAGCCCAGCAAAATTCGCTTCATTTTAATTGCAAATAACATAAAGAAGAACGACCAAGTTCAACGTAAATGAACAAAGCAAAGGGAATTGTCAAAGAAATGTGACTTTTTTCCCTCAACAATTCAATCTTTTTCGTAGCTTTTTTTTGTAAATGATTTTTTTGAATTCATGCTACGCATTGTCATCATTCTGAAATCGATTGTTTGGTATTTAATCATCGATATCTCATTCATCATTTTGCGACGCCACACATAAATGCTTGACGAAGATGATTATGATTCACCTCACACTCTTTCTATTTGTATAGCTCTGTATTGTGGTGTTCGCTATCAAAATCAAATCCAAATCAAAATATCGCATAAATCACCCCAGAAAAATACAAAACATTCGTTTCGTCGAAGAAAAACAGAAACAAATAAAAACAAAACGTCGATCATTACGACGGAATAGGGTGGTTTAGGTTTTGCAAATATTTTTATATTTTTGCGTATTGTGACGACGGTGGCGGCGGCAACAATAACAGCAGCAGCAACAACACACTCGTGCAACTGCCTCCTTCGAATCGCGATGAGATGGAAAGCGCCGTGTGGTAAGAGAGTAATCAGTATTTTCTAGCAGTAACGATTTGTATATTTTTGTGTGTACAGTGGATAGAGCGGGTGCGCGAGTGCGCCTCATTCAAGGTCAAATCTCGTCACATATCAAGTATCACGCATTTCTTTGCTTATTCGCTCGAACATGGAGCCGAATCAACCGAAAAAAATGGTGTGTGCGTATGTTTTTCTGTTCGTTGTGTGTGTGTGCGCGTCTTATTATTACCACACTGTTCATTCCCTAGCTGAATAATTTTTACAAGCTGCCAAAATTCATGCGAATTCGCCAAATTGTTTGTTCTACGGCCGAAAATAAACAGAAAAAATATATACACTTCGGCTAGCCTCATTCTCTCAATCGCGCGCGCTGTGTATGCGCTTCGTTATCATTTCAGTTGGTGTGAAAATTATTCCAGTCGAATACACACACACAGAGAGACACCAAAAACAGCGAACGAAATGAAGAAACAACACTCGATGCACAGCGTAAAAAAAATGACATAAACAAAAACACAGACTCCAGTCGACGGAAAAAAATAATAAATTGTCATTCTGAAGCAATCAACATGTTTTGATGCAATCTTGTTAATTTGTGCGTAGTTTTGCCTTTTATTGACTAAATTCTCACTCTTTAGTTAGCCACTCAATTCTTTTGTGTTTTTTTTTCGTGGCTGTTAGTGTTGAATGAATGGCGAAAACTACGACTGATTTTAAGCTTGAATTATCACGTGGAGTTAATTGATTGAAGAATCTTGTTAACAATTGTTGTTGCTACTGCTGCTGCCGTCACTGTTGAAGTATGATAAGATCCGTCTTATCGTTAAAAAGGTTATTTTCAAGAGAAAGTCAAACACTTCAAAGCTCACCGCTATTATGTAATTCAAGATTGAATGATTACGCCAAAAAAAAGCTTCCTACCTATCGAATTTCTTCCGAAAAAACAACCCTCGATTCATCAAAGAATCATTTGTTTCCATAACGGCTCCTCCTTGAAAACACATGCAAAGGTGTTTGACTCAAGCATACTTACCATGAAAAAAAGCTACCAATCGAGGACGGAAGAAGAAAGATTTCCACCTGAAAATGAAAGTTTGCTGCTAGAACAACGTCCACTGTTTGACTGGCTGAAAAAAATGCCGAAGAAACTTTGAGACAAAGAAAAGACTATCATGTTTTTTTTTTTGCTTTTTCATTTTATTTTTTGTATATTTGCCATGAAACACACACAATCACATAGATAATAAATTTAATGTTTTGTTTTTCATCATTATTTTTAAATTTTGTATTTTTTTCATGTTTTTTTTTATTCTTTCATGTTCTTGTTGTTGTTGTTGTGTAATATTTTCTTTTTTTGTTTGAAGATGTAGCATTTGTTGTTTCTTAATCATAATAGTAAATAGTATGTATGTATAATTATGATCCAATAGGCTAACTATCTGTCGATCAATTTAGACTGTTGTGCTTTTCGCGAAAGACACATGTTCTATCTGTATAAATCAAGACAAAACAAAAAATAATAAAAGAATGAGATAGTGAGATGAGCCAGCTCTCGCGAAAAACACCAACCGTACCGTGCATATCGTCAGATAATCGAAAATTGTTGTTGTTTTCAATATAATAATAAAATAATAGATTGTAGTTAATATAGCAATATTTTAAGGTATTAATATTATAAATCCATTCACAGAGACACCATTTTTGTAATGTTTTTGTTTGTTTTTTTCTTTTATTTGTTTAAATTTATTTTTTTATCATTTAACATAGTAAAAATGGTTATCAAGTCAAGTCCTCCCAAATGAATGGCGACAATTACAATTTTGGAATCTCTGCAAATTTTGATAGGTTTCTGTGTTGTTGTTCTTTTTCCTTTTCTGTTCTACTTTACTCATCTCGTGTCTCTCTCTCTCTTTCTTGTTTGTTTTTCTTCTTCTTTTTGTTACGCGAACAGTTTGATTTCATCGACTTTGTGGTGGAGCCTTTGAAATGAATGTGAATGTTTGTTGCTTTTGTTTAAATTTGATCTACGTGTAACGTGTATCAAGCTATGGCGATTTTTTTATTTCGTACACACGCTCAAGTGGCGTGCTGATGTAGTCTCAAAATTTGTATTTTTTCAAGTTTCATTCAATTTGGGGAGCGATCACGATCGATATTGATGTGTGTGTGTGTGTGTGTGTGTGTGTATGTGTGTCGCGACAAATGATCGGAAACGGACGTTTCCCATTCCTTTTGCATGAAAATTCTGAACCATTCTCTCTTTTTGCCTATTTGTTGTGTCTTTTGTTTTTATGAGCTTTCAACATTTACTTCTTTTTTTTCTTTCATAAATTTTGTGTTTGAAATTTTGTTTTTTTTTTCAGTTTTGCTATTTCTATCCCTAATATGTACACATCCAAAATTAAACACACACATACAGAATATACAAAAAAGAGGAAAATTGTGGCTGCTGTTTGTTTTCTTTCTTTCGAAATTTGTCTTTTTGAAGATTTGGTTTTGTTATGAATCTCAACCGGTTGTGACCGAGATAGAAAAAACGATCGTTTCGAATGTGTACAACGGCACATTGCGTCGACACACATTGCAAATGCAAACGGACAAATGTCGTGCATTCGTCGTGCACACTACCAGTTTCTCAGTTGCAGACCTCATTTTGCTTCGTTGCAATACTACGCGCACACACATACGCACGGTGGCTTCGTTTTGCACTTGAAGAGAGAGTGGAAAAAAAAACGCGCGATTTTCATTTCAGTTGCACTTGTATTTTCTTTCCAATGACATTCCATTCTTAATCACTTTCAATTTCATTTGTTCTAAATCTAAATTGCTACTATTTGGTATAATATTTTCATTAGTTTCATTTTTTGTTGCAAAGATTTTAGTTTTGCTTTTGTTTCTTCATTCATTTTGTTATCAATTGGCGTGTTCTTGCAACACAATTAAATAAGTCATCGAATAATTTAGTTTGAAATTCATCTACACAATCAGATTTTTTGTCAGTTAAAATAGTTCATTTGTTGGTTGTTGTTTTTTTTCTTCCTTTTTTTTTCAAAATTCTACAGAACGTTCATCTTCCTTATATATGATCAATAAAATGAATTCACTATCAGTTTTACAATTTCATTTTGTTGCTTTTGTCATCGTCGCCGTCTTTCGTTTTCTTTTCAGTAACATGGTGTCAAATGACAAAATTCGTTAATATCGTAACAGCGAGCTTTTTTTTCTATCCATATTTTAGTACTTTTGCTTGGTTTTGTTCAGGCTTCTTCGGTCGAATTGAGCAAACAAGAAATGAAAAAAAAAACGAAGTAGAAGATAAAAAAAAGAAGAAAACTTTGTTGCTGCACAGCAGAAGCGAATGCATTTTTGAGAATTTTGTAACGACAAACACGCTTGTCCAATGAGAAAAAATTCCGTCCCTCTCATACTCGATTATACACACACACACACACACACACATTCAGTCAGTTCTTTCTTTATTATTATTATTATGCAAATACCTCGATTCCCTATTCATTTGCCTATCTCTCACATTTCTCTCACATTCTCAAAACGCCTATTTAGTTACTGTAAATCCCTTTTTATTGTTTGCTTCTTTAAATGTATCATATTTACACCGCGTAATCTCTTTCAATTACAATTTCGTTTATTAGCTTATTTAATGCGAGTGTTTAAATTCATATATGTTTGTGTATTTTGTTTGCTAAAATTATCCATTGAATTGGCCGGCTCTAATGCAAAAAATGATGTACAAAAAATGCGAACAAATGAAAGCAAAATGATTAAAAAAAAAATATTCACCGTAGAAAAAAAACAAGGGACATTTTTTTTGTTCAAATTAAAATTCTAAATAGTTGATTCGTTCGGTGCGAAGACGCGAAAATACACGGTTTGTTATCATCTATATTGTTTTGTATTTGATCAACGTGTTTGTGTATTGTTATTTGTTTTGTTTGTGATTTACTCTTCTATCACTTTTTCATCCAGTGAATGATTCTTTTAAGCTAAATTCTCTCATTTTTTACGATATGAATACGAAAAAGCTATCTTACAGGTGAATTCCATATGTTTTAATTCGATTATATGCAATAGTTTAGTTTATTATCTAGAGAAACGTATGTTCATCATCATCATCATCATCATCATCATCATCGTATGTGTGTGTCTGTTTTTGAATTCCGGTTTTTTTCGTGTCAAATGTGCTCGCGTTGTTGTTATTTTCTTCTTCTGAAAAATGTCTTTCGTTGAGAAACTTAACGGAATAAAAAAAACTAAACTAGACCGAATTTTCTGATAAATTCATCCTTTGTTCTAACAAATAATAGTATTTTATTCATCGATTTTTTTTTCTTTTTTCCTATTCCATTGAGTTGTTGAGTTGATTGTGTTAAAATCGAGAGAGAAAAGTACATCGTCGTTTCGTATAGTCGCAGAGTACAAATTGCAATTCTAGTGGCGAGACACAAGCACACACACATTCACTCTTTCTCTCTCTCTCTCTCTCTCTCTCTCTTCCTCGCTTGCTCAAAATATCGTTAAATTAGTAAACGCATCAGTTTGGAATTGTATTGAAAATCTGTTGGTTCCATCATAATTGATGGCTATTTGCAATGAAATTGAAAACGAGCAAAGCATCTAGTTGTTTGGATTTATTTCATTCCGTTATACATAAGGTATAGACACGCACGCACGTGCAATCATTCATGCAATTCATTCGCACACATTTCTACTGTACACAATTTGGGTAGCTCATTTAACAATTGTTGCATATTCTTCTTTCTACATGGACATCTGTTAAAAACATTGCTTCCGCTTGACGATCTTACTTTCACTTCTCTACTTCTCTTTACTACACCTACTGTTCTGTGTATACCGCGCGCAACTGTGCTCACAACTGTCTGACTATTCGGTTTCCTTTTCTCTGTCTCACTCTGTCTCTCTCGTGAATATGTCGATTGTGTGGAATTTTCGTCACTCATTTTTGTTTTGTTGTTGTGGTGGTTGCATGTACTATACAAATAAAATCTCCTATGTTCAAATGTTCTTCTGTTCTATGCTCTCTCTCTCTCTCTCTCTCTCTCGCTCAGTTTAAATTAAATTAAATTATCCATGTTTCGTCTCCAGTGTGTTTTGTTTAATTCTCCTTAATAAACAGTTACTAATTGATGTACGCATAGAGGTAAACTACTTCGAAAACGTATGCTTCTCTTGTGTTTTTGTGTGTGTGTGTGTGTGTTTGGTTCTGCATCCGGTTTTTCTTCTTCTTTGTAATTAGCTCGCTTCACTATATTACACAAAATTTGTTGGAGACCAAACGATGTGAATGATGGTGTGTATGTGTATAAGTATGTGCAGCACTCTCATTGCATCATCGTTCGATCTCATCGCCCATTTTTAATACATGTTCGTTTAGTTTCGTTCATTTTGTCACCTATTGGTAAAGATCTTTTGTGATTTTAATAATAAAATTTGAATGTGTTTGCACATAATCTTATGATGAATCTTTGTAATTTCAACTGATTTTCGATCATCTTTTCTGTTGATTTACATTCGAGTTCGTGTTTTTCATGTTTCACGCGGCAATCGAATGCTCTAATGAAAGAATGCTCATTTCTCACAATGAATTTGATGTGTTGTCTGCGAAGTGAATGAAATATGTGTTTGTGTATGTGATTGAATGATTAGGATATACTTTAAGAAAACGCTACCATAAATGTAATATGTGTGTTGTGTTTTTGTTTTTTTTTTAGATTCTCCACTTGTTTTACGTTTAGAAATGTTGTTGTTGTTGTTTTAGATGTGAATTTTTTTTATTTACAAAAGAAATGAATGAGGAATCCTTAAAAAAAGAAATGAAAAGTCGACCATGTGTACCGCCGCCGTGCCGTAAGAAACAAAGGTCTTTCGCCACGAAAAAAAAACAAACTCTGATTGTTTTTTTTTTAATTTTTTTTATTTATTTTTTTGTTGTTGTTTGTTTGATTCTATATTCCATACTCATTTCGTTTATGCACTAGCAATAAATCAAAGTATAATAAATTGTACGTATATTCATAATAGATGATAATAACTATTTTGGGTAGTTTATCTAGACGAGTGTGATTATGTTCTCATTGTTTTTTGTGATTTTTTTTTTTAATTTTTTTCTTCTTCTTTGTATTTCTCCACATTAAATTTTAGCTCCTACACATTGTTGTTTGTTGATTGTTTAAATTACTTTTACTTCGTAGATGTACCCCTTATCGAAAGTGGGCATGTGTGTGTGTGTGTGTGTGTGTTTGTTGTTTATGTAAAATCTAACATTCTTCAATAGGTTAATAACAAGGCATATACACCCTTGGCTAATAAACTTTGAAAATCAAAAAAAAAGAGAAAGAATGAAAACTATTTAAATAAGTATAAGGTATGTTGTCTCTGTGTGTATAATATTTTTGTGTTGTTTTTTTTTTTAAAGAGAGAGAAAAGTGTTAAAATCTTACTTTTTTCCTTTGTTTTAATCCTTCTGTTTTTTTTCTCCATTTTCTTTTTCAAATTTCAATCAGCGCATGTTCGCGAATTTTTTCTTTTTTTATCATTATTATTATTCTTCTTATAAAAAAGAATCGCATTTTTCTGTTAAAACTTAAACAGATAGAAAAATTGATGGGAAGAGATCTTCAAATGATGTGTGTATTAGATGTGTTTGTTGTTTTTTTTTGTCGTTTTTTTTCCATTTTTGTTCTTCATAATAATTTTTTTTGTTTTGTTTATTTCTTTTATCTTTACCATTAAATTTATTTCACTAAGTTTTTCTTTGTAACTTCAAATAATTCAAAATAAAAGAAGAAGAAAAATGTAATTACTTGATAGGTTTTTTCAATTTTTTGTGTGTGTGTGTGTTTTCTTTCAATCAATCCGCTTCTATGTGGTTCAGATTGTATATAATAATAATATTCACTAAGTAATTTAATTTACATAATAAAAATGTCGTTTCTAACTTCTTCTTAGGTAGTGTTTTCCTTAAACGTTTGTTGTGTGTGTGTGTGTTTTGTTATCAATCAAATGGCTTGATTGCCTTCTTTTAGTTATTTTTTTTTTATTCAATTGATTCGATTAAATGTTCACAATCTAAACGTTAAAAAGTGTATGTTCATAAATTAATGCAATTTGTGTTCCACATGTACACACGTTCGGGTTTGACTAATCACTTTTTTCTCCTTTTCGCGAACCTCTTCTTTCCTTTATCCATAGATGTGTAACAAAACAAAAGTTTAAGAAAAAAACAAGAAAATACACACTAGTTTCTTTGCACATTGAATGAATATTTTTTAAGCCCAACAATGTTTTTTTTCTCCTTTGTTTTGAGTAGATAAAATCAATATCGCAATTTTGTTGCTTTGTTTGCATTATTTCTCTTGGCTTGATCCAAATCGTTTGTCTGTACACATATTGAGAGAGACAACAAAATCACTTTTGTGCTCACCGTGCGTATGTGTGCCAGTGTTCGGTCCGAGTTTGGTTTGGTTTCATCATTTTTTGCTGCTTTCTTTCACCATTTTGTGTGTTGTAACATATTTTCTATCAAATAATTCTCAATCAACATCAATGTTCGGCACCCAAAATATCAAGCACAATAGCAACTCTTAGGACACATCTTCGTGTATAAGAACTTATACTCTTAACTTGTGTTTTTTGCTCAATGTTTAATTTTCTGTTAAAAATTAAATTATTATACGCACTTTTGCTTCGTTATTTTTTAAAAGCAGGACGATAGTTGATGCTGCACAGGTGATGGTGACTTTTTCGACAGATTCAGTGGCTGAAGCAACGATACCATGGTTGATCGAAGCATTGGATTTTCGTCTTCATCCATTGATGCGGTTGAATTTGGCATTGCCGGTGATGTTGATGAGGTTGAGTGCGGTGATGATGACGTTGGTGAAGATGCATCGCTTTTAAGCCGTGCATCCACACCATCCTGAATCATATTCACATCCTCGCGCATTGGCGTTGGTTCTGTAACGATTCAGAACAAAACGAAACAAAACGAAAAACACGGTTAGTTTTCCATGTAAAAACAATTTGGTTGACGAGACGAAAAATAATGTAATTTTTATGATGAAAAACGGTTGAAAAGCAACACAATTGATACAAAATAGATGAGTAATGTGTTTAAAACATGGGCTTACCTGTATTGTGGCGCGTCGTTGTGATAACTGACAATGTGGTACCGTTTTGCCAGCGATTCGTTGATGCGCCAGTGTATGGACATTGTTTTGGTGGCATTGCGCTTGCGGTTGCATTCAATGGTGAACTTCGATGTGAGTTCGAACCGGACGACAATGCACACACTAATAGCCCACTCTGTGAACTAACGCGCTGTTGTTCGACTTGCGATTCGCGCTTAATATACGATGTAATAATGTCACTTCGTTTCATTTGTTCAGGTGTCATTCGGGGCTCTTCCATCAATGATCTGGCCAACACTGAATGTGTACTTGACAAGGAAGACTGATGATGATGAGTAGGCGCACTTGAGCTATGCTGATGACTGTTTGGCCTTGTTAAATGCATGTGTAATTGACTGAACACATTTCGATATGGGGAAGAGGAAGAGAAAAAGAACAAAACGTTTCCAGGTCAAAAAATGGGTCGAACACAATAAATTTTTTTTTCTTTTGCAATTATGGGAGGTCGAATCATCGATTCGATTTCATCTACTACTGATAAACAAGAGAAAATTGAGAGAGATGGAATAAAAACTCACCTTTGATGTGGATTTGTTTGTGGTGGCGATAGAGCTGGTTTCTCGCTAATGGGTTGCGATTGTGGGAGTTCACTCGAATGTGATTGCTGTTGTTGTGGCTGTTGCTGGCTATGCGACGACAAATGATGCTGTTGCACTGAATCAGCTTCGGCTTCATATTCTCGATGTCTCAAAGCGCGGAATTTCTTGTGTGGTTTGTATGCTTCGTCCATCAATGAGTTTGTATCGTAAAGTGGTGGTGCCTGAAGTACACGCTTCAATACGGGCATATCTTCGGCAATAGGCCGTTTCTCCTCATTCATATCATCGACCGATGATCTTGGGCTCGAGCACGATGACGATTCGCTGCTAGCAGCTTTGTGATCGGCTTTTTCATTACCGGATTCGATGCCCGAATCGGTTGGTGAATCCAATTTACGATAGCGAATGTGATGAGCAGCTGTTGTTGATCGCACCACTGGCGTTATTGTCAAACCATTTTGTGTTAAATGATGTGTTCCAACGATATCATCTTCAGCCGATGATCCGGAATTGGCGCGCAATCGCATTGGGCAACCGCCGGCAAGTGTTGCTGCCAATAGTGGTGCCGATTGTGATAGCGACTGTGAATAATCGGACGTAGTGTCACCGGATTCCGTGCTGGAAACCGATCCCATTGGGCTTTTTGTGACTTCTTCAATAACTTGATCATTGCAGCCCCATTGACTTAAGCCGGAGCTTTTGCTTGATTCCTCTTCCATGGACCACATCTGTTGACGCAGCATTTCTTTGTGTTCGGTCCGGAAAACGACCAATTTTTCGGTGTGTAATGTGCTGAGTGTTCGCAAATCGGGCAACAATTTCAGTAGTTCGATCATGAAATCTGGATCGTCTGGTCGATTTTGTGAGATAACTGTTTGTAAGCAACCCTTCAGTCTTGAATGCATTTTTTCCACCAATTCAATATTACGCAAACCAGGACGATCTGCCGATATTAAAACAATTGCACAGAATAGACCGATCTCTGAATCGGATAGGTTCATCGCATTCATGCGTTCGGCAAAATTGAATGTTGAATCCACCAAAAATCGAGCGTTGGCTCCATTTTGTATTGAATTCCGTCGCATTACTTGGCCATTCAAGCAGATGATACTGTTTATTGATGTGTCAAACATGCAAATTAAACGCACAAACAATGCATCAAATAAGCCGGCCTTCAGCAATGTGAATTTATCGTCTTGTGTGAGCAACTGGAAGCCGGGAATCATACCGGCAAAATCGATAACACCACGAATCACATGAGCGAAACGCTGTGAAAATTCCTGTTCTGATTGAAGTTCTGGTGCTGGATTCAATGGGCATGCCTAGAAGAAATGAAGAGAATAGAGAAGAAGAAGATCGATGAGCGCGGCTATTCAACTAGGTATATTGTTAGGTCAGAGGGCATTTGAATGAACAATGAATGTCGAAACATAAATCGAGAATCGTCTGTTGCGTGGTTGGCGCAGGAAATAACAATGCTGAACGTGAAAAAAAATCCAGCAACAACAACAACCGATTGACATTCAAATTCAAACGGTATTGGAGACAAAACCACCTTCTATATACACTACAATGTAGCGGACATATTTGTTATGTGGTGGCTGACGCAACAGCTAACCTTGACAATGTATTTGCATACCGTCGGAGCGAGCGTAGCGTAGCGTAAAGCAAACCTCGTATACTGTGTAGACAGAGAACCGAACCGAGAACTTTGCAAACTCTCTGTACTTTTTTTTTGCTGGCTGGCTGGCTGACTGGCTGCTGGTAACGGTTTCTTTTTTTCTGTTCCGCATAACGATGCGAGATCAAATTGCGAGTCATTAATATTTGGTTGTTGTTATTCGTTTGCTATATATCAAAAGATAGATAGTCAGTCATAGACACACAAAAATTATCACAATGATACGTTTGTTTGCGCATATCTGACTCGGTGTGTGCTTGTGCGATGCCGAAAATCGGCAAACGCCCTTATTGAGTCATCTAGAATTTCTGGAAATTCATCGAAATCTTTTTTTAACGACTTGTTTTTTATTTACTTGAATGGGGCAGATGCGTATTATTCTTATTGCGTTTCAGTGTGGCCCATCGAAAATGAAAGTTTATTTATTATTTCAAGTCATTACTGTTTTTTTTTATTGAGTCGTGCGCACATGCAAATGACGACAATTCAAAAACAACAACAGCAACAACAAATGCATTCGATAAAAAAGCGCAACATTTATGATATACTTTAGTGCACCTTTGGTACTGAACAAGCATTCTTGAGGCCGCACGTTCGAAAATGTGTAATTTGTAGCGAGTGCAAAACAGGCATATGGCATGTGCGAACACTTTAGATTGACGTGTCGTCATTTCTTCATTTGTAAATTTCAATATGATTTCGTCGATTTTCCGCATAGCATCAAAGCCGAATCGTCCACAACTACAATTTGTAGTTGAAAGCATACTCTCTCTCTCTCTCTCTCTCTCTCTCTCTCTCTCTCTCTCTCTCTCTC
>NW_022601438.1:6253752-6275407 GCF_009176505.1 Sitodiplosis mosellana
CTCTCTCTCTCTCTCTCTCTCTCTCTCTCTCTCTCTCTCTCTCTCTCACTCGCTGTTCCGTTGAACAAGTGTTTGTGTGCACGAGGCTATTGCCAAGTGCAAGAAAAGGCTCCAAATCACTAAAACAGCAGCTACAACACAATTTTTTTTGAATCGACACAGCCAATATGAATAATAACTGTAATGTGCTCTCTCTCTACCTCTGTTTTTGAAATGAGAGGAATATGCCAGCGCGACATACGGCAAGCGAGAGAGGGCGAATACGAGCGAACGACTGAAAAAAAAAACAATAACAACAAAACGTGGCAGCAACGAGTCAATGTCGAGGTCATACATTTACGATTTGTTCGACGTCGCGCACACGAGCGATAATTCAATTGAATCGAAATATTAGAATTTATAATCGGTGATATCAATTTCAAGTAATTTTTTCCTTTCTACTCAACTCTCTCTCTCTCTTAACAGTACAGTTATGATAAAATCCTGTTGTGTTTTTCCTAACGAAATTGTTACAGAAACCACAAACGAGAGGGACAGAGAGAGATGGAGGGAGAAAGAAAGCAGGAGAGAAGATGAAAAAGAAAACAAATGAAATATTCCGATGGTGTTGTACAGTAATTATCGAATGAAGCGTTCGCGCGTCACGATGATTTGTCAGAAGCAAATACAAGAACAACGAAAAAAGCAACACACACACGACGGTGTACAAAATTGCGCTCATGTATTAAAACGGTATTATTCAACCGTAATAAAATTAATTAGATTTGCATTCCATATAATAAATGCAATATATACATATATATATATATTTCCAACTAGAGCACGATTGGTATTTCACCATCGCAATTATATAAGTTTTTAATATGAGTTGCAATTTTTTTTCTTCATTTTTTTTTTCGGCACGTGTAACAGCAGTTCAGGTAGAGAGTGAGTGCGCGTTCTACTGCACTCACTTTTTTTGATAAAAAAAAGGAACACATTGGCTTATATTTCATTTCTTGGAATGTAATGAGTAAATAGCTGCTGAACCATCAATACACTCGACGTCGTGACTTTGGAAGTTGTCCTCTTCGTATGTTTAAATATATACATTGGATTGGCGCGATTATGAGAATCAAAATAGAATGTCTCTGAATGACTAAGTCGCCAGCTTGTTTGAGAAATCATACGTATATTTGTTTGTACAAATATAATTATCAATTTATCCGCATAACCTTGAATCGTTTGTTATTTTGTTCTTCTTCTTTTTTTTCTGTCGGTGTCAGCATTGTTGACGTTGCGATTGTTAATTTTCGCCGTTCATTTCGATTTGATGGCAAGCGTGTGTATAAGCGCGCGAGCGCTCCATTCTGCGCACATCATCACATCAACCGAAATCGTTGGTAACAACAACAACAACAATAAAAAAATTGTTCCATTGTGATATGGATTGCCAAAAATTGATTTTGAAGCTGTTAAAAGTGTCATATTTTGTTCAATGTTATATTTTGGCTATTTATTCATTTTCTGAATGTCATACAGCACATAAACACACACACACACACACAAAATGTATATTCAATTAAGAGATGCGCATATCGTACTCAGAATATCATCCTGTTTTATTTTATGACGATATCCATTTGACCGCCCTCCAGTCGCGATTGCTTTATCGAAGGAAAATCGAGTCGCACGTGTTGAATGTGATAAAGAAATGTATGGTGAAAATGTACATAGAGAGAAACTAATGAGAGAGTCACCACAGTGTATACACATACAAACGCCGATTTCAGTTTTGAACTTGGCGAAAAACAGTGAGAAACCACGTAGTCAGTTATCGTTTTAGGTAGTTTGTTGTCAATATAGCAAATCTCAAACAATAAACATGTTACACGCGCAAACGTTTAGTTCAGTACACACAGAAACAGAGCGAGAGAGGGAGAGAGAGTGAGGCGAGCGCAACTGAAAATGAAGTATATTATGGGAAAAATAACAACAACCAGCAAATGTGCGCGCGATAAAGATATAAAAAAAACGCTAGGCATATGCGTCATCCCAATGATCATAGCCCCGATGTGTACATTTGTTTCATTTCTATTACACAGTACACTGGCTCCGAATGCCGAGAGTTCCAGGAAACGATAGAGTTCTAATGCGCGAGCAATGTATGTATTTTCCATTTTAAGAGCAACGGCTGCGATACAAAGAAAGACCAATGAAGATGATCACGTTGATGTGTGTGCATAAATTAAATGGATGCACGTGTTCTGGATCGAAGTGGTTTGCAATTCATTTGTCTCCAAAACTACCGGAAAAACAACACTGTGTGTGTGTGTGTGTGTGTGTGTGTGTGTGTGTGTGTGTGTGTCGATTTCAAAATCAAATTGGATGTTTTTTTTCTCAACTTTTTGATCACTTTTAACATGCAATGCGCCTTATCGACACGATCTACATGGTTGTGACTCAAAAACAATGTTAGATTTGCTATTACTTGACACAACAGCAACGTCAGTGAATTCACTTTAGTGCAAATCATTTACTGATTGGACTTTGTGCACGAGTAAAATTCATTTTTCCCGCGTGTCGGTCAAATGGCTTTAAAATCGAACCATTAAATGACGATTGCAAATCGTGGAAAGTTTGAACGGTATAGAGTCATAGAGCATATCGTGAGAGACTGTAATGTGAAGAAATCGAAGTGCCGCTGCTATGTCTACGATATGGATGATGTGTATATGCACAGCTCTCTTTCTCAGGGTTCTTACAGAACAGTATATTTGTTCGGTGCGTGTGTGTGCGCGCGGGAACGAGTGAGTGAGCGATCGATCGCCATGTGTCTGGCCATTATTTCGATATGAAGCAAGAGCGGCGAGAGGAGAACGCGTGTGCAAATGCACAAAATTTTATAAATACACAAACGCGTTATTACTAGCAGTAACCTTGAAATTGAAAATTTATTTGTCGGGGAGGCTTTTCTCTGTCTAACTTTTGTTCGTCTTTCGTTTTAATCTTGTGTTCTTCCCTTTAAAAAAAAAAACAATTTGACATTGAAATCCTCCGTTTTCATCGATGGAGACATATAAACTCTCGATGTAAATATATACGTCGTTTACCAATGGTGTTTTTTGTTTGACGTGTGCTTCGACTTTGTTTCTTGAGTATGAGAGAGACGAGTGAGGGCAAAGTTTTTTCTCCTCTCTCTCTCTCTCTCTCTCTCTCTCTGTCCCTCTGCTGTTCTGTTGTTGTTTTTCATTGTTTCTGGAAATATGAGCACGTTTCGATTGGCGATGTTCCGTTGGCCGACATTCAATCACCAGGATATATAAATGTGCAATGTCAGGGTTATTAGAAGCCACTTTGCACTAAAGCAACCATTTGTTGAGCACATTAAAAATGTGATAATGAAAAATGAGCCATGGCATTTTGTGTTGCGTAGTTTTATGTGTGTGTTTCGTTTTGACAAGCCTCTATGTAATTTGAGGTGTTAACTTGGCCTAACTTTTCCCGTGAACGGAAAATGCAAAGCGCTCATTTCGCACAAGTGTTCAAACACCGGAAACGTCCAATGTTATCACACTATCGGTGTGGATATTATCATTGAAATGGGTAATAAAAAAGGCTTGAAGAAGATTACAGCGATTATTCAACGTCAGGTTGATATTACGTAATTGTGGTTCCATGTCTTTGTTCTTATTACGCGTTCGCCTCCCACTCACTCACTCACTCACACTCACACACACCGTGGAATAATAGTGATATCGTCAATAGGGCAAAATCTAATTGAATATCGAAATAATAGATCATGCAAGGAATATAGATTCCATAGGCAAACATACCAGCGACAACGGCGACGGCTACCACGACGACGACAACGACGTCAACAACAGCATAGACAAATATCAACAAAATATTCATCTTTTGACGTAGTCGGCAAGCGATTCGAAAGAAAACAATTCGAAAATACCAAGGTCAATGTTAAGTGAAGTGAATAGAATAATAAAATGTATATAATGATGGGTGATAAAAGGTTTGACGCGTGTTGGCCTGTGTGTCGCTTCCTCTTGCGCGCCCTGCCGCTTGCCCGCTACATAGCTGTGAGTTTTACGAACGGGGGAGAGAGAGAGAGAGCGAGTACGGAGAGCGATGATAGTCATTCATTCAGCGAGTAGCGTTTGATCGTAAGTGTGTGAGTGTGTAATTTGTTCTAGGTGCCGCTTTAAAGCTGTTGCTAGCGACTGAACAACTCCAGCGCACGCTTTTCAAATCAGCCTGATATGATGATATGCTGTGAAATATTGATTAGATTGGGAAGACACGAGTCTAAAGCGCACAAACTGTGTTATATGCGTATGAGTGCGCACGCAAAACGTCTCAACGGATGTTATCATTTAAATTATGGTCTACGCACAAGCACAATACTATAAATAACCAGCGGCATTATTAAAAGGAAAAACCAAATTTTTCATACAAAACAAGACTACCGAAAACCAATCCACACACATTTTGTAGGATTTTCAAAAGCCAAAATTGTTGGTGCTGTTTACACTTTATTTCGATGGATTATGATGTTGATGATACTACGTCGCAATAGAACTTTCACACCAATTGGGCAGAATATATGAGAATGTTCATTGTTCTTTTCTTTTTCCCATTATTTTGGAAAAGGTCATATCCAATTTCAATAGCGATACGAGCGGGGGAAGAACACGTGGTATTGAACTTGATCTTGTGGTAATACAGGTAAAATTAGAATGACCACGAGCGAATAGTTTCAAGAAAGCCGACCGTATTTAAATCATTTCCACGATGGAAATATCAAATCCGAAACAAACGAAAATAGAATCAGATTCGATTTGTTTCGGTTCAATGTGTTGTGTAAATGTCAATGATAAGCGTGTAATTTGCATCGGTCCAAAATTGGCTCGTTGTCACAACCCCAAAGGATTATATAAAATGCCAAATTGTGATTGGTAGCGGAGAGTAAAAACGATTGAACGGATTTTGAAAGTGAGAGAGAATCTGGGAAGGATTCAATCGAAAGATTGTGCATAGCCACCGTTGCTGCCGCCGACGTCGTCGTCGTTTTTGCTGCTTCTGCCACCACATATAGTCATGAGTACGATTCGCGTGCCGAACGAATAGGGCAATTAATTCGGTTTGTTGTTGCCATTTGTTCGCACAGCGAGAGAGCCGGTGCGAGTGAGCGAGTGAGAGAGAGACCTTGAAAACTTACATAAAATATTTCCGTAGAATTCGTTCGGTAGCTTAGAGAGCAGGCGCGTCGTTTGAATATCGCACGCGCTTCAACATTTTCGATTTAAATACATTTTAAACACAATGTGATCACAGCACAGTGAATTCGAATCCGTATTCTGTTCCTATTCTGTTCCCTGTTCTCTTTCTATATCGCTTATAAGCGTCCCGAGTTCGATTTTCCGACTTCTATGCCATTCATATTTCCGAAATGCTGTACACACGGCGAAAGAGAAAAGGTTTTTTTTCTTTGCATTTTTCCTGTTATATTGCTTCGACTGTTCCGAGCAGCAACAACAACTTATTGAATATGATTCATGCATCGCAATTTTCCTGCATGTGACTCAAATCGACAAACAACTGATTTAAGGTGCTTTTTTTTAAAAATGCTCGAACGATAGGCGAAGCAATGTGATTTGAAATTGTTATTGTTTCGTTTTCTCTTTCGGTCTTTTGCTTGTGTGTTTGTCTTTGTATGTGCTGCATTGAAATGTGAAATTATAATAATATAGAACGAAACTCAGAATGATGAGATGTGTCCGGATGAATATTCATGGAACGGCACATGTTGGATATTAAATTTGCGGCAATTGATTGACACTTCTTTTTCAGCTGGAATGTTTTTCATTTGAAATACAGGCTCTGGCCTGCACCGGACGACTGTGTGGAGTGTGTGAAAAGGAAACTGCCGAAAACCACAATACCTCCTACATGTTGGCATTCACAGCAAACGCTAATCAAATTCGGACACGCGCCCTCTCTCTCTCTCTCTCTCTCTCTATCTTTCTCTCATGGCCCGTGTGTGTTGGTTTCACGTTAAACTCTGTACGGCTCACTCATTTATTGGTCACAAAATACATATCAATAATTCACCGAGACGAATGAGAGCCATTCGCATGCCCATGTCCATGAGTCAAGAGTAAATTGCACCAAAAAACACACAAGTTGCGGTTCGCAGTCGTATAGCACAAATACCACATAAATTATAATTAATTGAAATGGCAAAAATTAGTGATAGGACATAAGAACAGCCAAAACGAAACGACGGGCGCAAAAGAGAAAAAAAAAATCATAACATATAACAAAAAAAAATTACCTAATGTCTAAAAATATATCGTTGCAAGGTCGTGGAATATGTCATTATCAAAGGCTGAGAGCAAAATGTATTCACACGGCTCTCCTTCTTGTTGTGTCATTTGTCTCGGTGTGTGTTTCTTCTTCTTCTTATTCTTCTTCTTTTATTTCGTATTGTATTTCTTCGTCGCTCAACAAGAAACTTCTGGCGAGAACGAATCGAGTGGCAAAAAAAGAAATGAGAAAAAGACGACTACGTGAATCAACCGTACAAACAGATTGCCAAAAAAAGATTGGTATTGTGCGCGACATTCTTGTTTGCGCGCGCCCAAAGACGATGAGAAAGAGCGAGAGGGAAGAAGGGAGCGCGCCGCGAAAAGGAGAATTATTGTAAAAACATCCGTTCATTAGGCAAGATACGAAGTCGCGACCACTCAGAAGGATGGATTTAATATTTGTTTGGTTGGATTCATCGAAACATTTCGGGTGGCATGATTCGATACAAATATAACCTAATAAATTGATGGTGACTGGTGTTCTAGGCATGCAGCTATGACTGTATCGACGACGACGACAACACAAAGACGACGACAACACAAAGACGACGACCACGACTACGACGGCAGCAATGATGATGATGATGATGATGATGAGTGTCGTTTCACAAGTACGGCTCGACAACGCGACTGTTTGATATACGTCTACTACGTATGAAACATGAAATAACCTTGCAAACAGCTATTTTTGACCTTGGCTGATAGCGCGCGCTTACACGACACACTCGACCATATAGACATCGAATCTATATAATACGTACACACGCTTTTGCTTTTGCTCTTTCTCGCTCTCTTCCTCTCTCTAGCCAGTTCGCGCCACCAAATCACACAGTGCTACAATGTGAGGCAGTGAGGCGCTCGGTCTTTTCACACACACACACACACACACACAATCTATATACGATTCGCTCTCTTTCTCTCTGTGAGTGTATATGGAGTTTTGTGTGTGCAATGTGATTTTTTCCCCGATGTCTGGCCTCTCTCTTGCTGTGTGCTACGTATTACGTGTGTTACCAGGTATTATATCCTGATGTTTGGGTTTATGTATTTGAGAGAGTGGTGTGTGGAACGTGTGTACAACATTAGCCGACATTTGAATTATACATTTTCTTATGCTTTTCATTGGCATGTGTTTCACAGACATTTTTCCTCCCCATTATACATTCATTCAGTAGGGCAACTTGTTCTGCTTCTTTTGCTTCTTCTATTCGCTTGCCATTCTGATCATTTTCTTTGCCGGCAACATTTTTTTTGGAGCTGTTGGAGAGACGCAACAAGACTGTACTGATTTTCTTCAATGGTAACTTCCAACAAATGCTCTAAATTGGATGTATAAGCTGACACACACCAAAAGTGAGATGAAAAAAAAAAACAACAACAACATATTTTGCAAGTTTGATCCTTTTGTCTCGGCGTGAGCGGGGACTTTCTGTGCGTGCGATTGTGTGTTGTTGTTAAGGACAAACAAAACTCGCTCTTGCTCCATGCTATTGTGTCGCTGCCGACAAATTGATGATAAATACAATCCGAAATCGGTCTGACGGCTGAATGTATTTTAGGTCTATAGAAAGCCGCATACATATACACAAGCACACACTCATCCAAAAAGTGCGCCGAGTGTATTTTCTCGTTCGAGACGGCTTTTGTAATTTTTCCTTTCGTTTCGGTGTGTTTTTCACTTCGGTCGTTTGAATGTGTTTTTGTTCGCAGCACTGTTGTTAACCAAAGTCTCAATGTCACCGGCGAAGGAGGTATGAGCAACAGAGTGAGCAAGAGAAAAGCTCAGCCTGAATCGAAAATCTCAAATCATGAAGAGAGTGAGACTGAACGTAAAAAAGAAATAATATCGTCGTATGCTTGGATGTTGATGAATTTCTTTCGAGCAAAATTTCGCTGAATAATTTATTGTTAAGGTTGTTACTTTTCTCGATGAGTTGATCCATGTTTTTCTCTCATTGGATTACTGTTTTTTGCTTTGCCATTTGTTGTCAAGTTTATTCAACACAATTTTTCTTCTTACTAATTTTCGAATGCGCTGAAATATTTATAATAATGGATCATTGCTGCAGAGGCGGTTGCTTTCAATATTATTCATCAAGCAAAAACCACAGAAGAAAAAACAATGTGTCAGTTTTTGGCATCGATTAATACATACATCCATGTTTGTTGGATACACGGTTTTGATTTGATTAAACGAAGCGTTGAGATTTTGAGCCAGTCGGTTGGTTCCATCGCGGAATTTCTCCGAATGTGAACAATTTATGTGCGGCGCAATCGTTGACCCATTACAACAAAGGATCAAACTAAAATACAATATGGTCGAATGAGACGAACGAGACAGAGGCCCGCACTCAAAATAATAATAAAGCACAAAAAGAAATGAAATCTTGCGATTATTCAGCGAATGAAGTGAAGGTCGTTGTATATCAAACGCTGTCAGCTGCATACAAACTGGACAGAGAGACTTTTGCTTCACATCTTCATGAAATCCAATAAGCGACACAGAACCAAATCG
Source organism: Sitodiplosis mosellana (assembly GCF_009176505.1). Taxonomy (NCBI): domain Eukaryota; kingdom Metazoa; phylum Arthropoda; class Insecta; order Diptera; family Cecidomyiidae; genus Sitodiplosis; species Sitodiplosis mosellana. The sequence goes on from NW_022601438.1 coordinate 6,262,630, forward strand.
AACAAAATGCTTTGGTTTTACGCAAATTTACGATCGCTACACGATTTCATGTTCAAGAGTCCAGAGAAGAGAAAAACAAGCGATCGAGGTAACATGAGATTACGAAAAGTCTCATCGTCGATGAAAGATAATTGTGAAACTCAACAATCTGACGAATTTTGAGTCAATTAAATCAAATAAAATAAATTCTTCGTATGTATTTTTCGTCGCTCGCCTCAATTTTCCCATCTGTGTGTATTTTGTTTGCGCATTGTTTTCTTTCGGTATTCACCGAAGAAAGGGAAAAGTATAAGCGACATCATAAAACACTTCTGGATGAATATCTGTTTCTCTTTATTGTGATTCTCTGACTTCGGCTCTTTTTTTTATTCTTCATTCGTTGCTTCTTTCTTTCCGTTTCTGCTTTTTTTTACATTTCACTTAAAGAGAAATGCAAAAGGCAGTTAATAAAAAATGAAAACGACGAAACGATGGAGTAGAAGAAAAGCTGGAAAGTGATCTCGATTCATTTTTGGTTCAGATTCTTCGACCCGGCAAAGTACAACACGAAGAAATAAACGACGGCAACAGCAGCAGCAGCAGCAGCAAATGAGTGGAAATACATCTATATACACAGACATATAGCAAACAGCGTCGAATGAGAAATCCATTCATGTTGATGGACCAAAAGAGACTTTTGGAGATATTGAATTGCGGCACAGAAGAGAAAGGGGCACAAAAGAAAGCGCGTGTAAAACCAAAGCGTGTGAATTGTTGTGTATGCATAAAATGTGATCAATGTACATAGTACATGGCTTTGTTTTATTTCATTTTCGGGTGAACGTTAACGAAATTCGGCGCGTCGACAGAAGAGTGCCAGAATGCAGACGCGACAGACGAAGAAGAGAGAAAAGTGTTTGCGTTTGCTTTCCATTCGATGACCGAAATCGTTCGCGCGCATATGACATTGAATATGACTTATTAATCAATAAATGTGTGGCAAATTTTTCTAGTCTGTTGATTCTGTCGCGCTTCTCGTTTTTTTTTTCGTTGGTATGTTTGCCATTCGCAATTGTATTTATCATTCAATTTGTGCGTGTGGTCAGACGATACGGATGTACTTGTTGCTAGTGTCAGTTTTACATCGTGATTCCGAAAGAATTGTTAAAGAACGATGATGTTTTATACCAAATGGCTTTAATTCGTTATTCAAAAGAACACAAAAAATTGTATTAAATTCAACATAGGAGAACAACACAACAAAAACGAAATTGGGCCTTGACATTTGTTTACTGTTTGCATTGCAATATTTTTTCTGTCTCTCTTCGAACCATTTTAGGTTAGCATTCGCGATATTGCTAAATAGCAAACTCCGCGTTAGCAAAATCGTTGAGGGGCTTTGGTGAATTGGCGGTTCAGCTGTGAGACACACTGATACATACAGCAGGAAAAAAAACAACAAACCTTTTTTTCGCCTAAAACGTGCTGCACTTTGTCTATGAATAATCGCTCATTTGTATACCGTCTGCGAATGGTTTTTTTTTTAAAGCTGGGTAATCTTGGAGTTTTGCCCACTTCCATTTCGTACAATCGGCAAAAGAACAGAAAAAAAACGATCGAAACTCGCGCAACAATCAAAATGATGAAATAAATATGATGACATACTCCATTCCGATCGAGAACAACAAAAAATATAAAGTTTTATTCGATTTTTTTTTCTGCTCGTGTGTCGACTTTTTCTTCGTTCATCTTTCATTCAACGGTTGAGAGCGTTTTATTTTTACCCTTTTTCTAGGAATTATTTAAAAAGCTGTCGTTTGCAGACGGTTTTTGCATATATGTGCAATTGTTGCTTGAGAATATTTTCTCATGCGCTTTTTTGTTTTGTTTTTGCGGTTATTCGGAAGCAAGATATATGTTCGCAGACAGTGTCGAGGGGCCCGTAAAAACTTACGAAGATTTGATCAATCGCAACGGTGTGTGATTGTCGGCATGCACAATCGAACAAGCAAAAAACAAAACAGCCAAAGCTCCAACACAAACGAAACAGAAAGAAAAAACATAAATTGAAAACGGAATGCAAGACATAAAACGTTTAACATTGAAATGAGCAGTCAAGTTTAAACTTAATCTCAACGCTGTGTGATAAATTCAAATTCGTTCGTCATTCGAACTTCATTTCGCGCATCGCTTTCACCGCGTTAGATATACACATGGACATATACACTGATGCATTTTAAGTGTCTGCGTCGGCAACAGTGTCGGACGAGGCAGTCGTATTTTTTATTTGCTCACACACACTAGCTGTTTTTTATTGTTCAATTGAAATGGCTACTACACTGCCGTTTGCCTATCTTTTTATCTTCAATGTGTGTGGTTTGGGGTTATATTTGACTTATTGCGTTTATTTTATGTTACATACTATCGAGGCGCATTCGAGTGCATTTATATTTTTGTCATTCTTATCGCATCGTTCTCTCTCTCGACGACAGATAAACGCTTTTGTTTCGCATGTTCGTACTAAAAATATAACCATCTCATATGTATATGCTGCAGTGTCCAATAAAAACGAATATATATATATGAGATAAACACGCACGTCGAATGACCCAAAAGAATGCATGATATTTTTCAAGTGAAATCAATCTATAAATTCAGTAAAAAGCTGAATGGCGAGATAAGGAAATGAACGAAAGATTGATACGGCTAGAGAGAGAGAGAGAAAGAGAGAGGGAGAGAAAGACAGTTGTCATGTGACCATGAGATGTTGCATCGAAAGTTCAACCAGATTATGGGTCGAACAACGTACTTTAAGTTCATTGAAGGGACATTTTTGTTGCATTTGCTCTCACCACCACTTTGTTATCAGTCTGAAATGGCAACAACAACAAAGAAGAGAGAATAAGGTGAAAAATCCCGTTCATTCCTCATTCGATCAACGCAATGAACAAAACAATAGAACGAACAATTCATAAAATTGTCGATAAATCGATTTTTTCTTCCAAAAATGTATATTTAATGAAATGATTGAGACTTGTGCACAGTTCTTTTGAGCATGAGACATTTCCAATGGAAATTTTGGAATTCTCTGCCACATTTACTTACGTGCACAACACTAAACATTGATATACTACAAATACAGACAAAAACTACAGAAAATGATCAACGAAAAAAAAAACACACACACAAACACAGACCTAGAGAGAGACGGTGTGACTTTTGTATTCCAACTAGTGACGATGAAGGAAATATAGGAATAAAAATTTCCATTGATATTTCAATTTTTTTTTTCTCCCGCTGTTGTTCTCTTTTCCGGGATTCTTCGCCATTCTTATTGAAAGAATCAGCTGACCCAACAGTCAAGCAGTATAAGCTGAGTAAGCAAGGAATTCCTTTGTTTGAAGATAACAAAGACCTCAATGATATGCAAGTATTGATCGCGCGCAAATAATTGCAAATTGTATAGTGGTTTGCGCATGCACGGTGACATTAGAAATAATGCAACAACAAAAAATTAACTTGAGACTTTGCACACCGCGCGCGATGACATTTTGTCGAGCCAAGCTAGATCGGTTCGTATGTGTGCGTGTATCGGTGAGAGGGAGCACAAGTAAAAGCATAAAGTTGCAAAGGTAACTGTTTGCAATGAGCAATATTTAATGTAATTTAATCGATTTCCTTGTGAAAATGATTGCTTCTCAACGAAACGTTTCGAAAGCATTTCAGTTCCGCGATACTGACCAGCGCGCCTATGTATATACATTTCTAATCGTAGCGAATGATGTTATTCCGAACATTTCATCAGAATTCAATTCGATGGCAAGCACGAGGCTCGCGTTTTGCACGAATTATACACACATACACACCGACCGAACGACCGACCGTTAAGCACTTTCAGAAAACGTTGCAAAAATTGTCGGTGATGTGCTGTTGTTGTTGCTGCAAATAATTCGTGCGGTAAAATGTTCAGAGTGTTCCGTATTCGATGCAAACACAAAGTATTTCAGTATTTCTTGCTGTGTATCTCTCTGTCTATCACTGGCGCTGTATTACGCGCACTTGTACTAGCTCGACTCTAATCTAACAACATCATTGCTTTTGGTATGTGTGTGTGTGTGTGTGTGTATTCGTGAAGGGGCCACATGACAATGCAAATTACTAGCGAGAACGTTGCATATCATATGCAATTTGAATTCACGGTCACTGTGTTTTATTTTTTATTTTTTCTCTCGTTCCTAGTGGATTGTTGTTGCCCGTTATTTTATTATTCGTTGAGTTTTTCATTGTCAAGGAGAAATACAAACATTTGCACAGACTGTGTTTTTATGTTGATTTCTCTCTCTCTCTCTCTCTCTCTCTCTTCGTTTCGTTGTTGTTGTTGAACTAATTCGTCTATTGAAACATTCGCAGTTGATTCATGTAAATGAATGAAGCCGTTTAAGCATACACACACAAATCTGCCACCCTGTGTGAAATATACACACAAAACATTACATTGTTTTATATATAATTCGCGTCGCGACTATTTTTCTGTACGAAGAAAAACGCACAAGCAAATACATAAGGTCGTCGAAGAGCAAAATTTAAATATAATTTTCAATTGGCTCTATCGAGAATTGGTGTAGGAACAACAACGAAAAAAAATACACAATTTTTGTGTGTATCGACATAATATCGTTAAATGTTAATTATTTGGCCGTTTATGTGTAACGTTACTTTTTTTTCGCACGTAGATACATGCATACAATGGGCAAAAATGGCTTGTAATTCAGAAAACAGGAGACAGACGTTGGCAGTGGCGGCAACGTCACCGCCGCTCACTGTTCATAAATTAGATTTGCGTTTATTTTATAATAGTGTTGCTCGTGTTGCGCGCTTCTTCTTCCTCAAAAAGTCACTGTGACCTTCGCTTTCGATAGCATATTCGCGACTCATATTAATGTTAATTTCGTTAGTTTTGTTGTATGTGTATTCTTTTTTGTTTTGTTTATTTGCTGTTGCTGACGACTTATTGTTGTTTTGTAAATTCTTGTCTCGCAGACACGATGATGATAACTTGTGTTGTATCATCACAATCGATGCGTCAATTTTTCTACATTTATTAATTGATCACAATTTGCAGGGTTCAAAAAATATTTTCAAGAGAATTCTCAAAAACTGAAAATGTTTTGCATCATGCGCACGAGTTCCGTTTCACTGCCACGCAAATCAAAAAAAAAACCATTCGATTCGCAATTTAATGTTCATTCAATGAATTATTTTTGGTTTATTCTTTCGTTTCGACATTCAGCAAGTAAAAAAGATGCGCAGCACCACCTGAATATTCTCGAAATTCGATTCGGCAAGATGAAAAAAAACGACACCATCTACTTACCATAGTTGGCAACGAATAGCTGGGACATTCTCGTGCACGTTGTCGCATTGATGCCACTTTTTCGCGTGTGAATTCGCATGTTTCCATATGTGCACGCAATACGGCGGCCAATAAACGTGGCTGGTCATCTAGTTCGGTGGCCATTGCTCTTTGATGACCACGATTCTGTGTACTTTGCTGCATAGCAGCCAATATACGTGCCTTTTCACGTTTCGGCACACGGCCAAATCTAACAGCTATTTTAGAGAATGAGAAACAAAATTCGAAACAAATTAGCTCGAGTTTATAACAATGTGAAAAAAATCGTAAAAACAAACATTATACGGAGCATACGAATTTCAACTTCCTGTAATAAAGAGTTTGTGTGTTTCTGGTGTAAACATTTTTTTTCTGTTCCTATTGCTAATAATTCTGATAAAAAAATGCACAATAATCTTGTAATATCGTTTTTTTGTAATGCGCGTCCGTTCGGTCGGTCGGTCGGTCGTGCACACACTCACTTATCGACTGTAAACTAGAATAAATGTTGATGTTTTAAGGCTACGCTCGCGTTGAATTTTCTCAAATCAATTTCGTTTTTCATTCAGCATGAATGAAATAAGCGGCTGCATTGAATGAGAAACCGTGTGTATTGCATTCGATGTGTGTATAAAATTTCAAGTTCCGTAAAAAAATGGATTGGCCTCAAAAAAAAAATGAGATATTGTAACGTGTAACACATTTGTGTGTGTGTGTGATGTGTGCACGAGCGAAAAGTGTTTTTATTTTGCTTAGCAATCATTTTGAATGTACTTTTGGCCTAGAACAATGATATGTTTTTTTTCGGGTGACAACAGGATGCATTAAAGGTGTGCTCGACATTTCTGTGTTTTACATTTCGCTTCTCTTCAACTTGTGATAAATATCCCTCGCACAATGAACGAAATAAACGAAATAATTGGACATAAAAAGACAATGAAAAAAAAAACAGAAAATATCCGTAACTGCTTTTGCGATTACGATCACTTGCATACGAAAATATTATGCAAATACGATAAAAGAGAGCCCAGTTTCACTTGGATGTATTCGGTATTCATTGGATAAATTAATCAAATCGAACAGAAGAGCCAGCCGAGGAGTTTCGCTTGACAACTGTTGCCGATCTGTGTCGACACACATTGCATTTGCACCCATGCAAAGCTTCACAGTTTTCTTTTTCCGTTCATATGTGTATATTGCATTGAAATGCACACAGTTGCTGAAGAAGCCGCCACACCGACATTTCCTGAACTCAATCCGACAACGGCATACAAGCGCGCGCGCACTGCTGTTGCGTAGATTCGAGTGCAAAAATTAAGCGGCACATGAATTTAATGAAATTGTCCTTATCGAAAGCCATCTAGAATTTGAAAGTATGCAGCAGTTCCGGTGAGTGAGTAGTTCGTCGTTGCTGCTTTATTTTTCCCTTCTGAATTTTGTATTTGTACGCGTATTTAAGCAGCTCTGTGCGCACATTTTTCCTACATTGGATACTCTTTTTTTTAGGTTCATTGTTATTTTTGGACACTCGGCTGAACTCTTGCCATGGGAAGAGTTCGATTTATTGTGTTAAAGAAAGTAAAACGAAGGTGAAACTAGTAAAACGATCACAGTTCGCGCTCGCGCGATCATCACCAGTTCACAGCTCACAAGCGAAACGAAATGAGTGGAAAAAAGTGAAAGAAATGAACTAAATGAATGACCTCGATTTTAGCCCATGTAGCTCTGGAAATGATGGATTATGCACCAACAATTAGAAAAATCCACTTTCCGAAATGTAGAGCAGATCCAATTTTTTTTCGAAATTCGTCGAAAGAAAAAGTGTTCCGCTTTGCTAAATCACTTAACGGAAACATCAACCACACTGAGTCAAATTGAAAATGAAACGGAAAGCGATCACAAATGTTTTGTAACAAAATACTCCTTTCCTGACAGTTTTGGTTCAATTGAATTTCCATTCGAAACTCGATTGCGGTTAGTACCGATCAAGCGTTCGAAATTCGAAATTTGTACGCATTCGACCTAGAAACCCATCTAAACAGGGTCCCCATATGCATGACATGTTTATCGCTAGACCGAACACCGAAGCCAACGACGAAATTATTGTGGTTTTGTCTCATTAAGAATCGATCATAAATAAAATCTCATAAAAAAAGGAGAAGAAACAAAAAAAAACAACAACGAAATGAGCTCACTTCAGTTGAATATCATTGCGTTTTTTATGGCTAAGCCGAAGATCAAACAGGTGTTACGGTGTAATAAAACATTGTATTTATTTCGCATTTTATTTACAATTGAGAGCACAATACAGCAATAAAGTTTTTCGAATGACGACGACACGAAAATAATTTATAAATCGAATGCCCAAAGAAATAATGCATTTTTCACTATCACTTTTGTTCATTGCGTTTTGTTTTTCCTTTTTTTCTGGCTTCACTTTTGCGTTTTCTCTCGGTTGCTCTCTCTCTCTCTCTCTCTCTCTCTCTCTCTCTCTGTGTGTGTGTGTGTTTTGAGGAGGAATGACAACACACTTAAATCTTCGTGCAGGCCGACATTCGGCAGCACTTCAGTTTGACAGGTAAGATCAGATGCTGAAGAGAAGAAACGCACAAAAAAAGAGCGAGCAACAAGTAAATGGTTTTATGCTATATCGCATTGATCCCGCTGCAAAAATGCAATCAGATGTAGCACCGTTTTATTAATGTCGCTTGCACGCAGAACAAAAAAAAACCCATCGGTTTCACTTCATTCGTTGGTGCTGCTGTTGCTGCTGCATTACTTTTATCCTCTGCAGCATTTGCAATTTTCATAAAATATATATTTATTCGTGTGTGTGTGTGTGTGTGTGTGTGTACGATCCGAAAATTGGACAGCTGCCACGCGCTAGCACTCCAACTCTCTCAATTTTTCTCAGTTCCTCTCGCAATATACGTTTATTACATTATTATTATTTCAGCATTTTATTGCGATTGGGTGTGCGTTGTGCGTTTTTTTTTCTTCGGTCGGTTCTTGAGCCAGTTTTACATACTCTTCCGATACACCTTAAGCTGTTTGCTAATTTTAAGTTTGATGTCGGCGGCTTCGTATGGCCCGTTCATTCTGCTAATACATTTATTGCCATATTTATGCGTTTTGCCTTCAAGAACAATACTATTTCCCTATTTACTACACTTAATCATCCAAGTGGAATTTACAATCATCGCGAAGAAGAGGGGAACACGTGTACGAACACCGATTCAATGATAAATGACACAAAGCCAAGAAAGCAACAAAAAAAGGCAGCAAAAATCGCAATGAAGTAATCAAATGAAATCTAGAAATGTTTTGTTGTCGTTTTTTTCTTCCTTCGTTCAAGTTTAATTACATTTTGCCGGCGTGTTTCGTCGTTTCGTTTCGTTGCGCTATGTGCCGTCTGTAATTGCATTGTAATGCCAAAAATACTATTCATTCCGATTCAATGACGAGATGACAACTACAACAACGAACGACCACGACGGCCACTACGATGGCAGTTAAACTCATATCACTTTGTTTTCTTCTTCTCTGTTTTGGCTGAGTGTGTTTGTGCAAATGCATGCATTCGACACTTGTTGCATGTGCTTGCATGTGGACTGTGTTTCATGTTTTCGCATTTGTTTTAACATCTTGTTTTTCATTAATCTCATGTTCATTCTTTGTCGTTGTTGTTGGTGTTTCGCCGTTTTTTTTGGGGTGACTGAGTGAATAAGTATTACTGCACTCTCGATTGGTGTCGTTGTTTTGTTTTTCGGGAAGTCGTGCGTGGCATATATATACAACGGGATCTTTCTCTCTCTCTCTCTCTCTCTCTCTCTCTCCCTCCCATACATTTAATTGTGCATGTGGTTAACGTCAATGGGTTTCACTACGACGATGACATCGAATGAGCATGAAAATCATCAATGTACTACGTCGTCGCTTTGATCCTATCTCGCTGACAGTGATATTACGCGCGCGCACTCGTGAAACGGAACGGAACACGGAAAGGAACGAAACGAAACGAAACGAAACGGGCTCAGAGATAGTGAACATAACGGTATGTGTCGATCAATGCTTGATTGCTTGAGCGCTGCGAGAAATATGTATCCACAAATTATATTATGCTAAATTTATTGAAATTAACACATGAAAATTACCAATATCATGAGACAATAACACTCGTAATTACCCAGCCCACAGTAATTGCCGCAAATTAAATTAATATGCGTGCAATGCGTACATACAACACACGAACAAGAAGAGCAACAACAACAACATACACACACCAAATTGGCACGAAACATAATGGAATGAATGGATTCGTCGTGTCATATATTTTGCTGCTTTGTCTCTCTTCTTTGTTTCGGTGTGCGCCGAGCGAGTGATTCGATACATATATCGATGTATGCTCATCTGTATGCACATAGAAATCGGCCCAATTTTATGCACAACATTTTTCCTCTCTTTAGCTACTCAATTTTTCTTTTCATATTGCTTGTCGCGTGTTTAATTAAATCTCAAACACAAATACAGAAATCGAAATCGGCGCGATGAAAACAACCATGAATGTGCCACATAACGCACATTTTCGTCGCGATTATCTCAGGTGCTTTCATTTTTCGTTTATTTATGTTTTCATGCTTCTCACTCTCTCTCTCTCTCTCTCTCTCTCTCTCTCTCTCTCTCTCACTCACTCACTCACTCAGTCACTTTGTGTCGCATAGATCATCAAATGCGTTTAGAAAATCGCGGTTGACACGAATTTCTTTTGTTCATTTCTACTCTCATTCGAGCATTTGACCCATAAAACATGTGATCGCGTCCAAATGAAACATTATTTTGCTATGATTGTGCATGCGTATGAACTCGGCGTATCTACATATTGACTGCGTTCATGTGTATAGGCAGAAATTCTAACTTCACGACCAGACAATTAACAACAGCGCACACACAAAAACGAAGCGAAACAAAAGAGAGACATGTCTGTTATTTCAGGTCGCTTTAAAACAAATATTGACCCAAAAAATACGAAAACGGTCTTGCGCTCATGATGAAAATCACCCGAAAAAATGTGCTGCTTTTGTGACCGCCATGGAAAAGCGCTCTGGTCATTAGAGAGTCAACGAGCGGGAGATAGAGAAGAAATGAAACGAGAATAACAAATTATGAGCTGCATGAAGGGCAGACCGCGTTGCTACTCTTTCTTTTGTGGCGCGAATGCGAACGCATTTTGAGAGCATTTGCATTAATTGATTTGTTGCTTTGGATTAAGTTTGAATTAAGGCCCACCGTTTTAGTTTGTCTTCATCTTCATCATCGTCGTCGTCGTCGTCTTCTTCTCTCTTTGGCTTCTATTTTTACTTCGTTCAAATCACTTTCCATCATTTTCAACAATAACTGTGGCAACAAAAGCGTGAACTTATTCGCTGAGTAGGTCAAATCACACGCGTTCGGAGGCGCGCGCAAGAGCGCGAGCTAGAAATCGGCTATTTGTTTTCTTTCACTCTTGTTGCCTATTTTCACTCTGGCACTCTCTATCACTTCGGCAAAGTGTACGAGCGCATTCGCGAGCGCTAGAGAGTGTATGTGCGCCAGTTGATCTAAACAACACTTCTATAGCACGTTTGTGCTGTTTTGCTTCTCTCTCTCTCCGTGTGTATGCCATTCGATGGTACAGATTTCAAATTTGTCTTTCCATCTTTACTTTCATTCAATTAATGTGGCTCGAAATAGTGGCGCGACAACCTAAAGCACTGACACTGCATGAGTATGTGCAATGGCTTTTTTGTCTTTAATTATGGCATGCGATTCAAGTAATTTAGCAGTGTGTACATATACACGAATAAAGCGGTAGATTGAGACGCACTATACTGGATCTATTTTTGGCATTTCTTGTAGTAACATCACGTGTTCTTGGCTTATCTCACGTGAACAAATGCAGTATTTCACCACTGATGATGCCATTATGTACGCATGAAGAGAAAAAAAATGCGCCATTGAAACTTGTTTCTTTTTTTTAAATGATTTTATTTCGCTTGCTATGTAGTTTGATGTGTTTTCAAGTGGTGCATTTGCGATGCCGCGCAGAAATGAAATCGAAAGAGTCGAGAAGCTTGGCAGCAGCATGTGTACGCGCTTGGCAAATACTGTGTAGCAAAACATCTGCTCTCACTTTCAATAACTATGTTGCAAACACAATCATAGCATATAGATAAGGCACAACAATCACATGCACATTTTAAGCATCTTCATACAAATTAAATGTGTAGCATATCGGATATTCAGGCAGAGAAAACACCGTAAATACCGATTCGAAAATTGGAGTGGAAAACAAAACGAAAGAAGAAGAAGAAAAAAAAATCGGTATTGGCTTACATCCAAAATGCATTCCACTCACTCTCGTTGGCCCATCTCGTTCACTCTCTCTCTCTGTGCACGTCAAGCCGACAGAGTGGGACGGAAAAGCGTTCAAAAACTTTGCTTGGAGAGAACGAACGAACGAAAAAAGTATATAAAATTTTTCACGTTTTTGGCGCACGATCATAGCATTATTTACATTCACTCGTGGAGGCCCCGATTATTTTTCCGCTTGAAAAGCTTTCTTTTTCGTATTTATGGTTCAAATCGTATAGCATTGTTACCGTTTGTGAATACGATCGCAGCGAGCGAGTGAACAAGCGTTCAATTCAAATTAAGATCATAATTGAGAGTGTGGGTATATGTGTATGCGAGAGAGCTAATTTTTTCATTCACTGCCTTCTTTTTCATCGATTCATTTTTCTTCTCTCTCTCTCTCTCTGCGTTTTTTGTTTTATTGTTTGTGTTTTTTAAGTCGTCGGAGGCAAATCGCTTCACAATTCGGCACACACACACAATGACAATGGCGATGACACAAAACATTAATGAACAGCAATGTTTTGTCGTCGTCGCCGTCTTTGGGACCGAGCGCACGCTGCTGCCGTATGCTCCATGTATTTGTGAATGAATGAGAAATTTGGAAAAGTGTGTTACTTTCACGAAAGAAAGGCGCACTACCAGATTGTCGGTCATATGTACAGAGCACATAGCAAAGCCGCACTCAAAACTGGATGTTAATCTGATTTGGTGTGTTGAGTTGCGGTGCGCGCGCGCGCGTTCGCGCTCACCCGTTCGCATTGCTCGCCGCTATTCAAAGCAAACCAACGACTGTTCTTCAAGTGAAGGTGAGAGTTGATGCGTCCGTTCAACATCGAGACGGCTAAAGTTTGGCGGCCAAATTTTTTTGTGTTTCGGCTTTGTTTCACATCTTCCATGTTTATGGGTGTATGTTATTGTGTGTCGTTGCTTTGTCAGCATACCATGCTGAAGTTCATTCACAGCACATTCTCTCTCTCTCTCTCTCTCTCTCTCTCTCTCTCTCTCTCTCTCTCT
>NW_022601438.1:6275417-6289802 GCF_009176505.1 Sitodiplosis mosellana
TCTCTCTCTCTCTCTCTCTCTCTCTCTCTCTCTCTCTCTCTCTCTCTGTGTGTGTGTGTGTGTGTGTGATGTTATTTGTATGGATTTTTCGAAATCGGCGTGAATTGTCTTTTCTCTGTCTCTATTTGCGCGAGCTCTCGTTTCGAATTTTCTTTTTCCATTTTGCTTTTGGTGGATCAGCCATGTGTTTACTTTCGTCAAGTCTTTAGCAGACCCACAAAATTGCGATCAAGTCATCTTTAGCCGTACACGTACCAAATACACAACAAATTGGCTAATTAACTTTTTCTTTCAAATGAATGATTTGTGTGCGTGTATTTTCCATTCTGTACGTAGTTCATTTTCTCCCTTGATCACAAAGCAGCGGCGGCTCATTTCCCATTGTTGCGGTCATTGTCCAAAATTGACAAACGACCGTTTGCCATTCCAAATGGTTTGAAAGTCAGCAGAATAGGAAGAATTTTAAAAAAAATTGAATATGAACAAAAACTGAAAATTCATTGGCATCAGCCATCGCGATCGCATATCCGTTGCGAATCGAGTGAAAGAAGAAACTCTCGATGTGATGTGATTTCGTTGTGCTTGCACAAATGTAGGTCATGTTCATCGGGGCACACATTTGTTGCTCTTTTTTGCTGTTCCCAATGTTTTGGCTTCATAATGCCAAATTGTAATTTGTCTACGCATTTTAGTTTATCATAATTTTTGATGCCTTGGATTATGGTATTGGTGTGCTATTGCTACCATGTATTTGCGTGTTGTTGTGTCTCTTTTTTCTATTGATTTTGATTTTCAAGCGTTACGGTTTTATGGATGGTCGCATTTGGTGTGTGAGGTGTTTTGAGTTTTTTTTAGATGTAAACAATGGTCGTTGAAATGTGAAGCATAACAGAGTAGATATGGATTTTATGGAATAAGTCATTTTGGGCTGGGTGTTTATGTGAGTGAGTGTTCGGTGTGTGCTCTGTGTGTCCTCACGGACGCTATTGATGAGTGAAGTGTTATGTGAACGAGAGAGCGAACAACAGCAGCACAATCAGACAAAAATAAAGCGAATTATGAAGGCACGGCTTTGAAAAAATAAATGGTCGTTTCAACATTGAACTCCAAAATCATACGATTGACTCATAAGCACCATTCACAGGTGTGTGTGTGTGTGTGTGAGTGTGAATGCGCGTTGTTCGGCATCATAGATCATATGCATTCATCGTGCTCATTAGCATTGACGTGTTGCTCTTGTCATTGCACACATTTGGCATGGCATCGACACACATATCCATGATTCCATTTTGGAATCGGCTATCAAAAAGCCACCAAAGAATGCATTTTCATATCATCATTGCTCACACACGAAAATAAATCAATGAAATATATTGCTGGATTGGTTTCGTCGTTACTGTTGTTTATAACTTGGATAATTTTGTTTTTGTTTCACTTACGGGCATTGTGATAAGAAAAGTTTCCTTTGAGTATCCCCTTCAAAATCGGTAGCTCCTCCGCCATTTTCATTTAGAAATGTTTATTTTTTTTATTTAGATCCGTTAAAAAAAAACACCAAAATTGATTTTGCAAAATCAAATCGATTAGAAATGTAGAAAAATGAGCGAAAATCGCGTGTGTTTTGTTTTCGTTTCGCTCAATGCACAAAAGCACTCTTGATCGTTTGTTTGGACAATTAAAATGTACGTCACTTCAATTAACTTATATCACGAAATTTATCGTATCATTTTCGATGGAATTATTTATTCTTTTCTTTTTTTCGAATTTTTTTTCCTTTCTCTTTCTTTCTCAATTATATTTTTCAGTTATCAAACACCAAACGCGATGGGAATTTATGACGCGATTCAAACGTTTGTATGTGTGTATTGATGGCACTCATGTACGTATGTTAAAAATTGCAGTTGCTGTTTTGTTCGAACTTGAATCGAGTAATCGTAAATTCTTATCGTTCTTTCGACCGCTGTGTCGTGAATGACTGTTCATATTATAAGACAAAAACCTAACTGTCGCTTATGTTACGGTTCAATGGAATCTCGTTTTTTTTTCTTTGTTATTTGCTTTATTTCCACATGAATGTGTGTATGTGACAAATGGGTTTGCCCTTTTTTGTTGCTGTTGTTGTTGTTGCAAATTATGTTTGTAGCACACTCGATTTTTTGAACTTGAAACAATGACAACTTGTTGTTACTGCTGCGTTGTCTAGTTTTATTATATCTCTCGGTTTTTTTTTGCGGTTGGGATGTACAACAAACTATTTGGATAAACTTCTTTTGTTGTTGTTGGGTGGCGGTGGTGGTGTGTTATGTGTATATTTTAAATGTGAGTGTGTCAAAGACACGGCGTCGGATAAATCGAAGGTAATTCACAAATTTGAATGTCACAAACACAGAGCGCGCGCTTTTTTCTCTCTCTTCTCTGTTTGAATCAAAAGGTTACAATGCCAACCGAAAATTGCTGTTGATGCGCTTGTAACTTGTCGGTTGTTGCTATTTACTATGCTGTATATGACAGTTTGCAAAAATTTTTGTTGGTTTGCTCTTCGTTTTTTTTTGTCGGTCGCTTCTGTCTCGGTTATTTGCTCTTCACTTTGAACTGGAGAGCAAGTGACGAATTATGTGAATATATATATATATCGAATGTGTATCAAATCACTGGGTTCACTGAATGTTTTTAACAATACCAAATATCATTGATAAAAAAAAGATAACAACATGGAACAACCGAAAAATATCATGCTGATCGAACGGTGTAGGCGAACGGAATAGAATGGCCCTCAGTTTACAAAATGTTATATATTACACGATTGTGATCTATCGGTTTTTTCGGCACAAAATTTGATAAATTGCTTCAAGGTATTATTCACATAAAGCTCGATTAGTTGATTTTTGTTGGATTTTTTTCTTTTCTTCTTCGATTTTCTTCTTTTGGCTACAAATGTTTTCCTCTTTGATTTTTTTTTTTCGTTACAAATTCACAATCATTTCCAATAATTTTCTTTTGTTGGTTAAAATTTGTTGTATTCTGTTGCAGGTTTTATACAAAAAATAAAATTGCATACGAAACACTTAAGCTTTGCACTTTATTCGCCTGAGTTAAGTTATATGTGTTGTTGTTTTCCCAAAATCAAATTATGATCATGAGATTTTGGATAAAATTTCTTTGCATTTTCTTCTTAACACACAAAAAAACACACAATTTTTTTTTCATCAATTTTATGTGCTAAATTTTTTTAGAAACTTGTTTGTAGTATAAAATAAAAAGCGATTTTGTTGATTTATTTTTTTTTCTTCTTTTTAATATTCCTGTATTAACTTTCTTTGTGGGTTTTTGTTTCTTTTTTTGCGGATTCGATCGGAATTGGTTCGGCGAACGGAAAAAATTATTCACAAATAAATACACGAACCAAAATGAAGAAGCTGTTATCGTTACGAAGTCTCGCATACAACTAGTGTGAACAACAATGGAAAATGTTGAGAAAGTGTAGCGGCCTCAGTCGACAGCGGCAACAGCAACAACCAACAACAGCAGCAGCAGCACAAGCACAGCCACAATACACATAGCAATAGAGCGACAATATACAATACGGTCGGGTAAAACGCGAACGCTGTACACGCGCGCCTCCGTTCTCTCTTCCGTTGTATGTGTATCGTTTTCTGGCGCATCCACACAGACACCGTTCGTGTCGATTTTCTCATGCGGCAACAG
The DNA here is from genome assembly GCF_009176505.1 of Sitodiplosis mosellana. Taxonomy (NCBI): domain Eukaryota; kingdom Metazoa; phylum Arthropoda; class Insecta; order Diptera; family Cecidomyiidae; genus Sitodiplosis; species Sitodiplosis mosellana. Next base: position 6,279,123 of record NW_022601438.1, read on the forward strand.
TAGTAGCTCAGAGCCGAGTTGAGCGAGTGTAATATCGGTCTCTGCGTGTGTGTGTGTGTGTATGTTATTTACTTCTCGATCGCAAAAATGCTCAATCCCAATGGATTTAAAAATGCCGACAAATATATAATGTGTGTGTGGAACATTATGTGCGCACGAAAAACTCCACTACCACTTGACAACGCGCCATACCGCAATTTTCAAACTGACGAAAATTACGCGTCATTTTTTGTTGCTTTCACTTTCTCTCTCTTTCTCTCTTTCTCTCTTTCTCTCTCTCTCTCTCTCTCTCTCTCTCTCTCTCTCTCTCTCTCTCTCTCAATTCAGTAGCTGCAAATCACGGGGAAAATTCGTTGGAAATTGCCAATTTTCCATTTAGAGTTAAGGTGATATTGATGTGAGGCGACGAGAGAAGCAAAAAAGAATCTAATTCAATCGACGCTAAGGGACATAGAGAGCTTTTCAAGTGAGTAGTTATCGAATCGAAAAAATATCGATTAAATCATGGCGAATCTTATCATTTCCTATCTCGTTCGCTTAGTGAAAACCCTAACACGGTTTGAAAATTAATCAATGGACGGGCCACAGATGACGTAAAAGCAAAAAGTTTTTAAATAAAAAACATATTGTCACTTTTTGAATCGGATCGAAACGAAACACGAGTCCGTTTGCGATGGGCTCCATGTGTTGTTGTACATATAAAGATTACACACACTCACTCACTCACTTCCCAATCCATGATATATATTACACATAGTGTGCTTGTGCTTTGATACCAACAGTTCGCTCTCGCTGTGTGTATATGCTATACCGTGAGCGCGCGAGCACACACGCTCGTCCGTTCGTTCTCGGTGTAAAACTATTCATCGAACGAATCACCACACTACGTATCAACTATATAGTCGCTGTTGGCCTTGAACTTGTACTGTAAATTATGATATGACGCGTTTCTCTAACGAAACATTTAGCCAATGGCGTTTAACAAATGTTCTTGGGCTCTCTTTCTCTCTTTCTCTCTCGCTCTCTTTATATCTGTTCTCCTCTCTCGGTGTTTGGCTCAATTTTGATTTTTTTCGATATTGCCATCTTGCTCGATCGCTTTCGAATATCATCTGATTAGGGAGAATATACATGGATAAGCAAATATTGCTAAACATCATGTTTGCTTTATTCATTTTGTTCGCTCTCTTTTCCTCACTCAGCCTAGCTCTTTCTAATGTGCTAGCGCGTGGTAATACATTTCCGTGAAATACATTTGTAACCATTAAACTAATAAATTAATATTATTTTCGACTCATAACTAATATCCGTGTTCATAGCGTGTTTGTGTGTGTTTTGTTTGCAAGCGATAGAAAAAAAAATAGTCGATCAAATGACGTTAGTAGTACTCTTTAGCTTTTTTTTTAACTGATTTTGTTTGGCAGCCAGCACACGGGCCGTTTGTGTTTATCACAGATAAATCCAAATGCTGATTGAATGTAACCGAATCATAGCAATTGAAATTGAGACGGCATTGGCGGCTTTTTTTAGAGCTATGACGCTCAAGTGAGAATTTCTTTCTTAATTATTCATATTTGTAGCTCGACGGCCAATTAAATGCAGACCCCAGAAAAGAGTGGGAGAACAATGGTGTGGCGAAGAAATCGAGCTAGACTGGAGAGGTGCTTCTGTTAGAAACCAAAGTACCCATGGAATAACAAAACCACCAACAATAACAAGCGGCGGCAGCAGCAGCAAGAAAAAAGAAGAATACAACAAAAAAGAAGAAGAAGAAGAATGAAAAAACAACAGATTTTATGAATAAATAGCAAAATAAACAATCATATATCTGTTGTGTATTTTCTTCCATTGACTCTGACCTTTTACAAGGACAATGGGGGAAAAGTCGTCATTCTCATCGTTTTGCTTTGCTTTTGCATACATTATTCAAACGTACAACTACATGGATATTCATCAGTCTGTTCAAAGAGTGACAGAGCAAGCGAGCGAACAAGCAAGCGATAGAGAGAGAGAGAGAGAGAACAAAGCTATACATATTGCCTGCTCTCCATATACAATGGCAACGGACCGTACACGATTATATTGTGTATTTGAGTCAGAATTTTGTGTCTCCATACTTTGGCTGAACGTTCGTTGTTGACCATTGTTTCAATCCAATTTCGATTTCGAAAGGGAAAAAAAACAACACCAACACCAACCGAAAAATAAAATTATTGTGTGTCAAGCATTTACATGTTTTTGACATTTGCGTATAGAATTACAAATGACTATTATTTTTGGTCATTTGGATGAGTCGTGAGCGCGGGTGAGCGAACGAAGCCAAACCAATCCATATAATATAGAGATTGAATTGAGCTGCAAAAATATACGCTTAAAAGCACTTTAAATGTCATATATTGCGTAATTGGTATGCTCGTGTTAGAATGGCCCCATCGTATTCTTTGTGTGCACACTCCCGGCAACACATAAACTTGCCTTGATGAAAAAATGCCAGCAATAAAAGCTTATCCTACAACACGTGTATTAGATGTTAGACGATCTAAACAATCGGCTTAAATTTGTCGATATACTGTTAAAGACGTGTACAATCTACACAAAATATATACAAATTGCCAAATGTACAACATCACTACACCTCATCGAATCAGTTTCGGGATTAAATGCGCGCTCAAAAGACACATAAAGCTCACGGCGAATGGTTTGAACTTGAAATTTCACAAAATACCATGCCAATCACACGAGGAGAGACGCAAGAGAGCTGCCTAAGAGTCACATGGCGGGAAAGAGGAATAGAAGGACCAATCGCCATGTGTATATGTATTGTTATATGTCGTTCGTCGTGCTCCATACACCAAGCACCGCCACACACACACACACACACACACACACACACAGTCTTGCACATATATATACGAAGAGCGGGCACTTTAAATATAATACTGAGTCGCAACAAAAAGGACGCGTCGGCATTATCATATTATATTCCATGTGTGTCCTTGACTCGGAATAACCTTGATATTATTCAATGTAGAAAAACAATCCATCGCAACAGAATCTATCGGCAGAACACAAACGCCACAAGACCGTGGTATGGTGTGTGGCTTTTATTTTCGACAATGAAATCCAAAAAAGAAACAATAAGTATTACATATCGCTCGTTGTTGTTCAATGCGAACAAATTCTCTTGCTCTCTATTTTGTTCGTCGCATCCTAAACTGGATGTGATTCTTCTTTATCTATCTCCTGAACAAAATTTATCAGGATATATTCATCAAAAGGCTTTGATAATGGCAAAACTTGTTTTCTTCTTCTTCTCCTCATACAATTGATGAATCCAAATTGAATCGCAATTCTTCCGTTCATTGTGACATTGATGCGATTTGAATTATTTAGCTTGAACGAAGGAAAAAACAAAATCGAATCACATTAATCGAAGAAGGAAGAAGAAGAAATAATAATTGATGATAAAGTGATTCGCGTGGAGGCCCGATTTTCCAAGTACAGGAAAAATTCGATGCATAAACCAGTTGATTCAGGAGCAGCAATGGCAGCAGCAGCACGTGTTCACTGCGATCGACATCGATACGAGGCCAATTGCTTAAATGGAGAACGTACGTACTTCGTTGCAAAGTGAAAAACGCCCGAATGTAGACTATCAAGCAAACATATAGTTGCCTATTACGATTTCATATACGAGCAACCGAACAACGACGACGACGTTATGACGTATGACTTTTGCCGTGTGTTTGCTGCAAACATGTTTGCTATGAATTTAGCGCGATTCATGTGTACCGTGTTGTTTCAATTGGATTTGATTCGTTTGAAAATTACTATCGATCACATTTTCATCTGAAATGGAAGGAAACATACGACTATTGCATGGACATTTTTCTCGCTAGCAACAACAAGCCCAACACAGCCATGGAATTAGAGTTTTCGCTATTTCCCGCTCTAGCGCAAAAAGCTTTTGTCTACTGCAAAGTGGATAAACCGTAAATTTAACGCTAAAGCTATGGCTATGGCTACGGCAAGTGGTTAAAATCTATTTCTAAATGTGTTTAACGTTAAATCTAAAGCATTTGATGTGTGGCAACGTCATTTTTACCACCAAAACGAAATGGATTGACAGCGCGCAGTCGCAGTTCGCAGCAACAAAAACGTTGAATGAATAAATCTATCTATAGCAACGTGTTTGAGTACACGATGTGCCATGTGCTCAGCGCCATTTTTTTTCCTTTCTCTGTGTTCGGTTGAGAACGAAATCTATATCCTAAATGCACATAAGTTTTCCCATTACATACATACATGACTTGTGTGTATCTAGTTGTTGTTTCCATTCCCCTTAGTCGAACGCATTTTTAGGTCCTTGTTCGAATTTCCCTTATATAATGCCGTTCGAATGTATGAAATGAGATATATACACTGTATTGAGAGATAAAGAGATAGACAGAGAGAGAGAGAGTGTGTGAGCATAGCACACGCAACGACAACAGCTTCATGGTGTTTTCCACATACAGTGTCATTAGTGAAAACCCAAACTGCTTGTGAATATGAAAGTGTATACTGTGTGTATTTTATCTCTTCTCTTCTCTTCTCTTTCGTGTATGTGTGGTGCGGAATGGCGAAACGGCGCGTTTGCGTTGCGAACCAAATGAGTTCAAGTCAATGAACTCGCTCAGTAAATGACCCCGAAAAGCTTTCCATTTTCATTCCGAGCCCGTTAATTTGGTTGTTGTTGGCGCTGGTGTTGCTGCTTTGAATCGAGAGCTACTGCTACCACCACCACCATCATCATCATCAACATAACGACATCGCTGGGCAAATGAACGAGCTGATGTATATACATCAACATTACGGGCTCGACAATTATGATTTTCGAATCGATTAACACGATTCATGAATTTTATATGATTTATCTTCGGTTAAAAATCGAGTGAGACAGAGAGCCAAAAAAAACAGAGATAAAGAAATTGAGTTAAAATCCGAGTCATTCGACGAAGAAAATCGATTCATTCATTTGGAATGCCGAAATCTGGCCGATTTTCTGGGCAATAAAGAAATCACCAGCAAAACAAGAAACAACCGAGCGAAGAAGGAAGTGAATACAATATACAGCTGCAAAAATGGCAAAAGCCATTACTTAAGACCCATACGTATATTGTTTTTTTTTCTTCAGGCAAATGAATATGGGTGTTGTTTTGTCGCACCGTTGTTGTTGTTGCTGTTTTTTTGGTTTTCTCTCGTTTGCAAAAATTGCTTTCCTTTTTCATGATTTTCAGCATGATTTTCACTCGTTGTGCTTCTTGGTGTGTATGAATTACGCAATGGATCACATCCAGCGTCATCTCAAAATACAGTGTCTGTGTCCGTTTCTTCACTTTATTGTATCGACAAAGAAAATATGCATTGAATTTTCATGCTCGCTGATTGTATGTTCTGCGATCAATGTTCGCACAATTCAAACACCCATTGAGAGCCCAGATCATGAACAACTTCATCGAAAGTAGTGTGCCACACACCAATAAAGGAAGAATGAAAAGAGAGAGAGAAAGAGCGATTAAATCATTGGGACTTCGTATTTCGTAACTTGCGTCCGATAAAACAAACAGCATACACGCCGCCGTTAAACGCACGAAAAAAAAGAAGAAGAAGAAGACAAGAAATTTTTGTGTGTAAAATTATTCGCGCGACATATGGCATGCTGTGTGTGTGCTAAAATCAGAGATGTTGATGGGTGTCTGTGTGTCAGGCGAACACACCGTCGTCGATACAATACAAATTATAAGCCACTTGATCGGCTATGCGAGAATCGGTAGATTTTTTGTTCGTCGCTCTCTTCAATTCTTTCATTTCATAAAATTTATTACAAAGACCTCAACCCAAAATGTCCGCAAAAATGTTGAATGCCTTCTAGCTTTTGATGTGTGCAAGCAAAAGAGGGAGAGAAAGAGAGCGCAAGCGGGTGAGCGAGTGAGCGAACGAACAACCGAGCGTTGGCTGAAGCAGCAAACGAGCGAGCACGAGAGCAGCAAATTAGGGCTTGCGTATAAACGAAAATGTATATAGCTTTCACACTGAAAAAGTTCAACGACACCACGGATTACGACTTGAAATAGTGTGTTTCGTACCGCCGCTATTACGTATGCTTGTTTGCAATCCAGTATCCGCACATGATTATGTATACAGTAAAAAACGTTTTTATTTGTGTGATACATTTTTTCTCGCTTATTTTTCAGTCATATTTTTTTTTGCTGTATTATCGTCTTCGTTTTAAAAATGCTTCAGTTGGATTTCTTGGTAATTTCATGTAATAATTTTTGGTTACTCATTTAGACATTTTCTTCTCTCTCATATTGTTAGACATACCAATAAGACGAATAAAATCTGCAATTTGCATGAAGAGCTCATATTTTCAATAGATTTCACAACGAAAATCATTTCAGAGTTTGATGTTTTGGTTTGAAGATGTCTCAAAAGTGTCCACTTTGATCGCATAACGATTGCTCTTTTTTTTGTACATTTTACACACTTAAATTCGAACAAGCGAAAAAAAATAGCTTCATGTTCGTCATTGGATTATTCATCGTGTCAACGATACTTTTTGAGGTATAATATGTATATATACTTCACGCATTTCGCATTTTAATGACTCTTTGTTTTTATTTTGCCTATTGCTACTCGTTTTTTTTTCTTTGCTTCGTTGCTGTTATATATGTACTCGAGCTGTACAGGACAGTGACGGCGGCGGTGGCGGTGGCGGCAGCAGTGCCAACACTGCTTGTTCCACTTATTTGTTTATTTTTTGTTGGATTATTTTGGTTATGTTTGGGTTTACTATGTCATCAGTTGATGATATTGAGTGAATGGTTGCAAATCAATTCACAAATTGCTAATCAGCGTTGTCCTAGTTTACGTATCAAACTCACAATTTCTAAATCGAAGCACACACACACACCACAGTTTGTTAGTTGCTTCAGAAGCCATATACGCACAAAAGTAGCGTTTTTGTTTAACGCACCGATCAATGTTGCATTCTTTGGTTTAAAATTTGATAACTTTGCTCTTCGAATGGGACAGGTCTGAGAAGAAAGCAAAAAAAAAATCAAAGATCCGATCGGATGCGATGTGTAACAAGAAAATGAAAACCGTGCAAAAATGATCAAGTGAAATGACCGTGGTGCTAAATATGAGCATAAATGCTCGACCGAAATTTGTGTCATTGCCATCGATTCATGTTCGCTATCAAAAGCAATATTTTGCATTTGATTGGGGGCTCAATGAACGAACAAAACAACATACGTACGCGTATCTATATCAGCAAATATTGAATCATCGTGATAAACCAGAAAATCATTCGCATCGCGTTTTAAATTCTACTTTTGATCAAAAAGACGCATGAAAATCATGATGATAATAGGCCCAGCACATAATTTCGACCAATCACCATGTTCAAATAATAAATCAAGTCACACAATTCTATCCACTTGTTTGTTCAATTCCGAAACAAATTTTTTTCGCTTTATCAATCACACGTTCTCTCGCCGCCGACGACGACGACAACGATGACGGTGAACTGACTGTGTGTATTTGTTGTTGGCGTTGCTCTCGAAAAATTGGTGTATGTTTATTTTTTTTGTAGTTCAATCCAATGTATGTCACGAGCAAAAGTCGGTCTATAAATATGCGAACAATAATTGATATGGTTTTATTTCTCAGTTTTCTGTCCCCAAAAATAGCATTTTGTATATAGCCAAGTCTCTCTCTCTCTCTCTCGTCTCTCCGAAAAATGTGTAGAAATTTGTTTTACTCTCAATTCCAGTCATTTTCATGACCAGATATCATACATAGATTCAAAAATGGAGATAGAGATAGAGAGAGAGAGAAAGAGAGAGAGAGAAAGAGAGAGAGAGCGATACAGGGACAAGAGATGAAAAATATGGTCGCTTTTCAATTCGATTGAATGAATGCAAAATAGAAAGTGGCGAATGAGTTCATACACATCGATTGAATTTTTCACACATTTGAGACGAGCGTTGCCGTTGAAAGATGCCCAATACTTGACATATACACATTTTGACCCCAAAATAAGTGGTGTATGGGTGTCTTTAATTTGTTTCGGAGCACACCGTGAACAACAACAGCCAACTGACTACTTTGGGCGATCACACCTCGATTGAATTCGGACGGTTGACTGGCTGTGGCGCCGCTAATTTCTCAGCTTTCTTTAGCTTTCACTTTCACTGTGCTGCATTCGTTTCGGATTTGGAATGAAATATTTCACTTGCTTATAATTGATTTTTCGTTCGTTTCGTTCATCAAATATGTAGAACACGTTTAAGAAAAATGCTTCAGCAGATAAGCGCGCGCGCGTACAATGTGAAAGAGAAAGTGACATATGAATACAGCGAGAAGAGAGAAAAAAATTTATTGCAATAGATAGCATTTCATCATATGAAAGCGAAAACAAAAATGGATTGGAAAATTTCCTGACGACGTCTGTTAAAGTTCATGTCGAATAAATCTTCAGTAGCCGAATTGATGCTATCGCACTATTGTCCAGTTTCTGGCTCCAAATGATTTATTGTGCCATTTTCTTCGGGAAACCAAATGTATAACGGAAAATCGTGTGTTTACATTGAACCTAAAAATCGTATGTCTCACAGTGGCTCTGTCGACCATTTTCGTTGTTATCTTTTTGCTGAAGAAATGATATCGTGTACGTGTGCAAAATCTTATAGAAGCATATATAATGTCAACGGAAATTTGCAAAGGAACTCAATGCAGGCAGCAACCAGAGACACACACATACACACACACACATAAGATGCTAGCTGCGTTAAACATTAGCAAAATAATAGAAATTTCATTTTAAATAAAATGATTATGACTCCATGATATATGTGCTCTTTATTGAAATAAAACGAAGGAAAAAGGCAAAACACATCCAACAACAACAATAACATGAACCGAAAATGTATGGAGCAAGGCAACAAATACGTAAGAGCGCTCCGCGCGAAACAAATGAGAATGTTAAACGAAATATACGAAAAGTGAAATAATACATAAGCGAAGCGAATGCGAGAGTAAAAAAAAAAAAAATATAAGTTGAACCAGAGTGAACGACCGTGCATGACCTAAATACGAGTCACTGACTCTTCGTCATATTGTGAATTGTTAGTTCGTCGAATAAACTCTCGGCTATGCTTTTGCTATAGAGCGCTTATACATGTATCTATATATGTGTGTGTATATTTATGCGGTATGGGTAGAGAGTGCGATTATTATTGGCTCTATCTGTTTGTTAACATCGTTCGTGCTTGTTTCCGCATGCGATTTACTGCGCTCCGATGACATCCACCGTCATACGGTTGTCTCTTTCCGATGCTCGGGGCCGTCGTGGACCTACGTGAGCTTGGATGTATGTGTTGGTGTGTCGTTTCTCGCGTTCGCTTACTGTATGCGAATGACGACGACGACGACGGCACACACAAATCGGTTGTGTGTGCACTCGAAACGAATTGAAATGGTATTGTGAACAATTTAGTACAACCTAAAAATAACAATTTCAAGCACTCTCCGTGCATGAAATCTAATCCAATATATGCACACAGAGTCAGAGCGCTCTCTAAGCGCACACGGTTTTGTTCACACTTTTTTGTCTATTAGGAAGAAGAAGACAAAAACACCGACATATATTCGCATAAATGTTGGCTCGTTGACGTATTTAAAACGTCGCCATTGCATCTTTTTCGCTCCTCCGGCAGTGTCACCAGAAGCAGAAGAAAAGAACACACACACTCAACTAATACAAATATGTTTTTTTCTTCTCTGGTCACTTTTGTCTCGTTTGCACACTCAAAGACTCTCTCAAATCATACAGAAATATATGATATTTTTGTGAGCGAACAAAGCTCGCCAATCGCTGACAGCCAACGTTACCAAGTCACCCAATGCGTTTTTTTTCTTTCTATTTTGTTCTCTTATTTGTTTTGTTACTCTAATTTTTGTGCGTTTTTTTTTTTCTTTCTTTCTATATTTCTTCAATGTGCTGCTTTGTTGGTGCTATTTTTTTTCTTCAATATATTATTTCATCGTTATATTTTGGTGTCGTTTGCCACTGTATTTTGCACAATATATATTTCTCTGTCCTTCACAGACGCTCTACATTACGGTGTGACTGAACCAGTGGGTTTATCTTATACATGATTGACTATTTTAATTGACATCAGTCGATGTACTACTCCATTTTTGTCACATATCTTGAATCGCCTTTTGGTCTCTTGGCCAGGCTAAGAGTCAGACACACGAACTCACAGAGAAAGAGAATTTGTTTCAGGATCCCAATTCATATCGCATTTGTCTTGGCTAATCAGTGACTGGTATCTCTCGTTATGTGTTCCGAATTTGATGTTGTTATCAAATTGGAACTGGCGTTCATTTATGTGTCGTTGTGTGTGTGTTTTTTTCGGATACAAATTGAAATTGGCAGTTTTTTTCAAGACATTTTTATGTTTCGCTGTCTGAGCTCGTTTTTTTTTTTCATGCCCGATAAAATAGTTCGTTGGAGACGATGGAAACTACGCTAATGGGGGAAACACTTTCTCAGCTGCGCCAGAGAGAGAGAGAGAGAGAGAGAGAGAGAGAGAGAGAGAGAGAGAGAGAGAGAGAGAGAGAGAGAGA
>NW_022601438.1:6289812-6317378 GCF_009176505.1 Sitodiplosis mosellana
AGAGAGAGAGAGAGAGAGAGAGAGAGAGAGAGAGAGAGAGAGAGAGAAGAAAAAATGGATGGCGCAAGCGATTCGCGTGAATCGAGGAAATTTCTAGAAGACAATCAAAGTGTGAACAGCCGATGACAGCACGTGATTGTTTATTTATTTATACTATGCTCGATTGTTGTTTTCTTTTCTCTATGCTTTGTTGTTTGCTGAGCTCGCCTGTTTTGTTTTTATCTTCGCTGTCGCCGCGCCACACTCCGTGTATTGATTTATATTTCTGTTTTAATTGTGTCTCCAGATTACGTAATGTCGAGTTCAAGCAATTGATTTTTTTCCGTGTTTGTTCATTTTATCGAACAGTTTATTGCACAGTACATTCATTTATTGGCGTGTGTTGCTGTGACACTTGCTTTTATCGCTAGCATTACACAAAATGTGTGTGTGTACGTATGGCATTCATGTCATTGATCGTTAATTTTACTAATTTCCAAATTGTTGCATTTGTCATCACGCCCAACGAAATGTCCGTTGACACAACACCTACCAATTGATTTACATAGTGACAAATGATATGTCATCTTCTATTGCAGCACATTCTGTGAGCACGATAGTCCAAATCTAAAGTGGAGCTTGTAATTTAGAAGGTGATGTTGGTTTAGATACTTTGCAAATGAACCAATTTTGACAAAAGACGTCAACGGATCAATTTGATTGAACGAAAGTACATGTTTGCTCAATTTTTATGCGTTGCTCAAACATTTGCTCACATTGCTCATTTAATTTGTTATTAAATGGCGCCAAAAAAAGAGCGGAAAACATGTGGTGATCACCAGAGATTGTTTGATCAACATTACATTGAATCGAAAAAAAGTGAAACTAAAGGAATACTTTCGTCGCAAAAAGAAATTCTTTCTTTCATTATCATTATCATGTATGTCTGTTGACATAGAAAAATCATATCGAACAAAAGCAAAAAATATTTACTCTCAAAATATTGACATTGCCAATAAACGGTATCATAGTGCCAACATTGTTTGAGGAAGATGATGATCACGTCAATGGGAAGGAAAACACAGACATTTAATGATGTAAAACGGTTTGGCTGTTGTTTTTCCTACTGACCACAACAAATTGGTGAGATTATTGAACTGTTTGTGTGCTCACAACTCGATTAGTTGACATTTCGTGGTCCACAGCCCACAACGAGAGACACAAACATACCGAACCGACATCATCTGTAACAGTAGAGAGACAACTTTGTTACTGGCGAAACGAAAAGTAGCAGAAGAAAAATAAAACACCACTCCGTTTCTACCAAACGAACGCTCGAACAAAGTGAAGGAAAGAAGAGAGGAAAAAATATACGACACAGCCGAAAAAAAATGGGAACAATGAACGCTGAGCTCACGCCAAGCAATTCGATTCAACGAACGTTCAGAGCTCTTACATTGAAAAATGAAAGTTTTTTTTTTCAAGTATATGAACCGCTACGTTTACACGATACACTCTCGGAACGTGTACATTTAACATGGTGTGTAGCGCATACAAGACAAATACTGGCATGCACAGTACTGGATGTTGTGTGTATTTTTTTCAGCTCTGTCTTTCTCTCTCACTCTCTACCTTTTCAGTAACTGGAATCAACGAGGCTGTTCGTTTCATAGCTAGTTGTTGTTTTCATTCTCTTTCTCGCTCTCTCTCTCTCTCTCTCTCTCTCTCTCTCTCTCTCTCTCTCTCTAACTCGTTGCATTCAATTTTGTTCATTTAATTTACCGTTTTGGTTTTCGCCCAGGTAAATAACCTCCAAATGCGTTTGTCGATTAGATAGATTCGTGACCGTCCCTGTTCACAAGTTGCATGTATCGCTTTGCTGTGTAAGCTTTTGTCTAGGCTGTGCACTTAATGCAGCTATTGCGGTTATGCTTTGTACTAAGCTCAATAGGAGGCTACTGTTACTGGAGGTTAAGTGTGGAATGTGCCTGTGTGTGTGCCATATCGTCAATCGCATTTCGATGGATAATAAAGTAGTTCACCCTACGACAGAATAGCATTGCTATTTTTATGCGAATACCGCGTAAATGACATTATTTTTATTTCACATATTCCCATAGCCTATTAATAGAAACAGTCGGCGACAACGATTCTGTTTCCTTTTCAGCCTCAATATGCTTTTGCACTATATTTTTTCTTCTTCCTTTCACCCTGAACACAAAAGTATGAAAGAAATGAGAGAGAAAAAAACGATACTGCGTTCGCCAAATTGTTCGAATAACATCAAGTGTCCACTTGAAAAATTCATGAATCAGATCACGCGTGCCATTTTCCTGTTGTCCCAATAAAATATATAAGCGAACACACAGTTGGGCGTACGTACAGGAAAATCATACCGTTTCATATTAATCAACACGTATCTATGGTTTTTGGCCATTGATTTGATTCGATCAATGCAACAATATAATTTATTGAAGATACTGAACTCAGAACGATCAATTCAGAGCGATTTTTGAATTGTTTAATAAAAACGTGATTGCCGCGGTTTTGTCGATTAAGCAATGAAAACAGCAGCAACCATCGGGAGAGAAAAAAAATAGAGCAAAATATGAAAAACAACAACGATTGAAAGAAGACGAAAAACAATGAGCCTCGAAATCTATTAAAGATTCAGTGATTCAATCGAATTGTACAAACTGTGGCGGTTACGAACACAGTTCGGACCAAGTAATATCAAATATTTTATTCTGACTTTATGCCATCCAATTTGAAATGGGCTTGAACACATTCAATATATTTATATAGTATATTAAACTGACATCAAAAAGTAAAAGCTAACGATAAATTGGATTCGGCGATGAGGAGAAGAGAGACGGAAAGAGGCGACAGGGAGAGACAAAAAAAAAACGAATTGACGACGGCACATACACAGAAGCCCCAGTGTGCGTACACACAGCTAAAAAGTCATACAGAAATAAAAATGACGAATAAAATTATAGACGAATGAAAAAAACGACGACGACGACGACGAAAAAAAAACAGAAGTATAGAGAGAAAAACTGAAAAAAAATATTGCAGCAAATGGCAACAACAAAATCATTCGAAGCCAGATCCAAATACATTTGCGTTGAACGTTTATTACGAAAACGAATTTTTCGTCATGAACTAGATACAGTTTGTTAGTCTTTCCACCTATTTTGTGTGTATCTTTTTTTTTGTGTGTGTTTAGTGAGCGGGCATATCGTCGAGAGAGCCATTGCTACTGCGGCGGCCGTTTACAATCGGCTCACAGCAGTGGAATCGTTGAGATTTTCAGACGATTCACTACGCGAAACTACGTTGTGTGTGTGTGTGTGTGTGTTTGTGTATTTATGTGATTGCTGTCGCCGATTTGTATTTGTGTCGTGCAAATTAAGCTGTTGTGTTGGTGTTTTCATTGCCTCGGAATGAATTTTTTTCTTCTGTTTCTGATCATAACTTTGTACGAATCCACACATAAATGTCGAAGTAGACATAGCGATTTAAGCTAAACAGCCATACTCGCCAAGTGGAATGAGTCAAAAAGTTTTTGCTTTGAATATGAACGCGTTGTGCGCGCACCCGCGAATGATCCGCAAACATTAGAATTGATAATTTAGCACAAATACATACTCATAACACACAATGAGCGTATTCGAACTCATAGTCGGACATAGAGCATGGCCATATTTTTTTTTGGAAACTTTGCAACATACACAATCAAAATATGGATTGTTAGCGAGTTGTGTTTTTTCTCAATGGATTCAAACGATATTGAACGGTTACGCATTTTATTATGCATAAGTTCAATTATTATAGCTGAGAAATGAAATCAAATCGAAATGAAAAGACCCCGAAAAATTGAACAATTTGAAAGCGACGGCTTCACATTAACAAGCTAAAATAAAAGCTGTTTCTAGTTTTATGTTCACCACTGTCAAGTATCTGATCACAAAATGAGTTCATTTTTTTATGCGCTTTTTTCTCTTCAAACGGATTTCAAGTACTTTTTTTCTGTTACTTTTGTTGTTGTTGTTGTTGTTGTTGTTGTGGCTTTGATGAACGAACAAATGAAAAAAATGTATTATAAAAATGGGTCCATGGAAATTCGTAGCTCTTGACACTTTAATATATTGCATCAGTTGGCATGAAATGAAGCAGCACACGCTCAATGTTCAATTTCAATGAAGGAAACATGATTCACCTCTAAAAATTCAATGTGTAGAAAGTTGTTCAACTCAATTATATGTATGCTTGACATTTTCGGGTGATTAGTCAGATGTTTGAGTATGCTTCGTTCAGTGTACTGTGTATATTTGTCACATACAATTTTATTATTATTTATACTTTTACTTGTGTGCTTGAGTGCGATTGCACAATAAACTGAATTTACTTTCATGACCAAACGAAACAGTTCAATACCGCATAAGAATACCATTTCCATGTTATTATTTTGTCTTTTTTCACAAGACCATAAAGACCGAATGAAGCGAACATGGCATGGGAGCACTCGGTCGAGCGTGCACAGCACACGTACACACGCACCGTCGTTTGGTTCCGTGTTGTGTGTGTGCGCGCGCGACAATTTCTCAATAAGCATGCGTACATAATGCATATATTTACATTTCGAATGTTGCGCTGCTTTTTCTAATTTTTATATGTTTTCATTTTCGGTGTTTTGCTTTGTGAATGATTGTGACAAAACCGACACACACACACACACATATCATCCTCATCATCATTATCATCATTGCATGGTTTATTGCTTAATTTTTGTTGTCATATAATTTTGGTGTTATACGTGTGGTTATGCATCGTCAATAGGATGGCAAATTAGCGAATGTGCAAACAATGATTGTTATATCATTAGATGTGGTTGAAATAGGCTCTCATCGAAATGATGATGATGCTGCTGTTGTTGCTGTTGTGACTGTTGTTGCTCTCATATGCTAAATTTTCACGAACAAAAGCAAAGAAATGAAATGAGATATGAGCAACTGTGATCTGTATAAAGTTGCCGGCGTCACCTCTCTTTCTCTTTCTCCTCTATCCTCTTCATTTCACATAAAATAGATACATACATAGTCATCCAGGCATAATTTCAATATTCACATACATGTATGCACATAGATAGATAGATAGATAGATAGATAGATTGATAGATAGATAGATAGATATTCCATTTTGAGCGGTCACGCAATTGTACAGCACAAGTCAATGATCTCAAATTTGGATTAAGGACACTTGGATGAACAACGATCAACTGAAAACGTCAAAAATGGGCGCGTGCGCCATATGTGTTGCTTATGAATATGTGAAGTAACCGTATATTCAATTGTAATTTTTCTTCTGGGGCAAATGTTTGTCTCGCGCACTTTCATCGCTTCGTTCGCTTTTGATGCTACTACTGCTGCTGTAGCTTCGTTCGACTACTTTTTTTTTTCTTTCTTTCTCTCATTTACTCTGCTTGTGAGCATGTGGAAAATTGTGTTAAGGATATATCAATGAAATCCATATAATACTGTGTCCTTTAGAAATCGCGCGACTTTGCGATTTGTTCACAATTACTCTGTGCTTCATTGCACACTTATCATTTTATATGCTTAAAAAACACATTTGTGTCCGCATAATCATTTTAAAGGCCAACAGTGAGAGAGAAAAAGTTGTCCGAGTATAGAAGGAAAATGTTAACATTTTCCCTCTATACTCGAACGGTGTATGGTGAGAGTAAAAATGTTGTTGAAAATTTACAACAATTTTGCTGCATTGAAGAAGAAAAAACCAAACAATCCATACATCTATCTCTTTTTCTCTTGCGCTTATTTCATGGAAATCATTCATTCCCGATTTGTCTTTTTCTCTAACTCGCCAGCAACAGTAGTTCAAAGACTCGAGGGAGAGAGCGCGAGTGGGAACGAGAGAGAGAGAGATGAACACGCTCATTTGAATGCTTTGAGACGTTTATACGAAAGGAATAAATAAATAAAGAGTTAGCGAGTGAGCGAGTTACATTGGCGCTGCCCTGAATAGAGTTCAAATTGATTGTGACCTAGTTACGCGGTCAACGAACCTCAGTTTGTTCGGCTTGCGGGAGCACAGCAATTTATATACAATTTTATTAGCGCTCGTTTCACATACAAAAACACACACACACACACATTCACAGCGAGAGAGACACAAGCGTTCATATGGAGAGACATATTCATAGCAAGAGCGCGCGAGACTGAAGCACGAATTTAATCGCTTCGTTTCGCTTGCACTCACTTGACGACCACGGTGTTCTGTCTCATGTCGATGTGCGCGCGTGTATGTATGTGTGTGTGTGTGTGTATGTATGTATGAGTTTTGGGTTCACCAACATTGGATGTGTTGGCTGAGAAAGAGAGAGTGGTTTCTTTTTTTTCTCTATCCCCCCATTCAGCATGGGTATTTGTTAGTGTCATTGCTTTAGACTATGGATCAACAGTGAAGTAACCGTACGAGTGTTTCGAGTCGTATGCGCGCACATATTGATATGTATGTACAAAGCAAATTTCCACTCGAACTCAAATCTAAACCAAACGTCTAAAGATACGTTGTTGTCGTCGTTGTTGCTTTTTTTTCTCTTTGAAAAACTATTACTGCGCTGATTATGCAATGTGCTTCTGTAATATGACCGAAGAAGTAAATATTTGATGAAGCGAAGAGAGAAAAAAGTAGAAACAGCAGCAGCAGCAGCTACCAAATGTTTAGCTTGAGAGAGTGAGCGAATCGTGTGATATTCACGCTATGGTGTTATGTGTGCGAAGTCACATGTAGTCACACATAACGCACGTATTGCACATTTTAAAACACATAGATTACACATTTTTTCTCTCTATATACACATCTATAAAATTATAGGAATCACTTTCCATTGCGCACGCTTGCTGCTACTGGCTATTGCGAGCGCTTGTATATAAATTCTTTTGCTCGTTACCTCACTTCAGCACATATACCATTTTGGTGTTTCATATCAAAACTTAAAATTGTGCGAACTCTATGTGCGCGCTTATACATACGCTCACGTATTTAACTATAGCGCTACCAACTATAAAAGTGCTTAAAATCCGCATGTGCTTCTATTTTCTGCTACTTGCGATTTATATCGTTTTGCATCGCAATGCATTTGAGATTTAAGCGCGCTCCGAGTGTAAATGACCTTTAGCTCTGAAGGTTCGAATGTAGAACGGTGGTTCGCCCCGTCATCGTTTGCGCTCAATTCGACCGGTACACGGTGTATGTGTGCATTTTAATTTGCTGCAATATTGAATTAATCACATTTGATGCAGTTGATTGAGGGTGATACAGATATGCACTTTATGCATTTGATGTGTTTCAAAACGATTTCACAATTTATTACAAGTTGATTATTCGTATGTCTCCGAAAAATATGGAGCAAGATTGATTTCTTACTCGAATTGAATAGAAAATAGTAAAATAAAAAATTGACTTACCGTCTCGGCTCATTCCGACTGCAATACATTTCTTTAGGCGACAATACTGACAACGGTTACGATTGATGCGCAGAATGCTGCATTGTTGGTTTTTCGTGCATGGACGATATTGAATCTTTTGTTGTATGGATCGTCTGAAAAATCCCTGTTTATCGAATAACGTGATGGTGGAGAAAAGAAAATAATTCAAAATTAATCATGTGAACTAGGTTTGAAAAAGGATATCCGAAAAGTGGAAAATCATAAACAAAAAAAAACACTCTAATTACATTTGAAAATTGATCGATCGGTTACAACGGATTAAATTGAAAAGGAAAAAAAGAAAACAATGTGTTCATAATTAATCAGTTTGTATGCTGCTCGCAATAGAGATCAAAACACAAAGTCCCATTAACATTTCAGTGTATATGCGTGCAAAAGTATCATCGTATATATATCTTTGCTCGTTTCGCATATCGAATAGTGTATGCACCACTGGCTGCTGAGTACACCCAGAGCGCATACCATATGATTTTACTCTCCAGCCACCCACTCAGTACAGCTACCGAATGAATGTGTCGAGAGTGCGACGACCATACAAGTGCTCTTCCAACAGAATCATGATAAGAACACAACCAATGATAACTGCATGTGTTCAACATTGTTGTGTAGAAGTGAACGAACGAATGAAAGAAAAAAAAGTGTGCACATTGTGCACGCAAATCGTTGCAAAAGCTACGCGATGCGTACGATGCAAGCGAATGGGTAGAGAGAGAGAGCAAAGAACCAAAATCGCAAAGGCAATGCAATTCGTTGAATGCGCTCGCGAATACATTAACATTTCCTTATTGGGCCACTAGGGTTCTACGTACGTTCATCACGTTGCTTCTACGTGTGTGGATTCATCTAATGCAAATACTCGCTGGCCGCACTGTTGCTGTTTGCTGCCAAACATGTTCTGAACGTTGTTGGCAAACGTTAGCGTGTGTGTGTTCAATCCACACACTACCGATCAGCGCACACACACTGCCGTCCATGTGCTCATGGGCTGCTATGTATTCGTGTGCGCTTTGTACAAACACAAAACTTTGCTACATATGGATGTTGTACGCTTATGTGTATAGAATAAGTTCGCTCGCGAAAGGTTGAACGACCTCGCTGCAAGCTTTCAGACTCGGATTGGGTCAAAAGGTGAATGCAGTTCATTAGACTCTTAAACCATTCTATCATGTGCGAGCATAAGCGCATGGCTATGCGAAAGCAAAAAAAAACGCAATTTGCAAGCTCAGTTTCAGGTCCATCCAGTCAGCCAAAATATGCATGCTTTGATAATGATATCTATCGTCATAACAATTAATCGGACGGATTTTTTATTACGAGTTGTCAATGCCCTAATACTCATCTCTTATACTTTATTTAGTTTTTTTTTTAAATTTTTTTTTTCTCTTATTGAACGAATCAGTCGAAATTAACAGAAAAAAGAGAAGACGCAAGACAACATCAAATACTTTTAATTTTTCTCTCTGTGTCAATTTGTTGAATTTTCATGAGTTAAATTTAAGCTAACATTGAATAATTCAAAATCGTCAAAAAATAATAACATCAAATCTATCGGAATCGATCAAATCGTCTATTCAAAGCAAATATAATATGACAATAAAATGTTTGCTGGAAATTTTGTTCGCTACCACATTAGTTTTCGATTTTATTAGCGAAGCAATTTGAAATGGTTTCCTCCGACAAAATGGAAAAGTTTCAAGCAAGAAAAGTGTGTAGGTATGATGTGCAAACGAAATAAAATGAATCAAAAAATGGATAAGCAAAGAAACGAAAACATTGAAATGATTTCTTCCCCTATCAATAATGAAATAAATATGGTTAGCTGAATTGGAGTGTGTGTTTTTTTCTTCTTCTATCGTTTGACGGTCTCTTAACCAGAGCTATAGAGCAAATATTGTCTTCGATGTTTGTGTGTATGTGTGATATACAACTTACGTCTTGTTCAGAAAGGTTTTCATCGAATTTTTTACACAATTCGCTGATATTTTCCGGACAATCGCTATCACAACCCGAATCGGTGCCATTGTTCTGTCCGCTATGGAAACTCTTGTGCTTCTTTGTTGATGTGCCAGTGTGGTGATGGTGATTTTCATGCAGTTCATCATCGTCGTCTCCATCGTTGCTGGCACGTCGCCATGTATTATAGCATTCGCAAATGTTTGAATTTTCATCGTTTTCGCCGTTATCATCGCTGATGTCATCGCCAGCATCATATTCGCCATCATTGTTGTTACTTTGTCTAAACCGATGATTGGAATGATCAGAGATTTAAGATACAATCCATCGATTGGATGTGAGACCAAACGCACAACCAATTGCCGCAATTGTTCAGTCAGTCTATCAGTCTGAAGAGGTATCCGGAGTGTGTGTGCGCTTGCTTTGGCGGCGATGAGGTGATTTGATCCTGAATATCCGTGTATTATCAATCAAAGTGGATTTCAATTGATCAATATACACCCTGCGCGCTTCTGCCCTAACACACAGACACACACACACACATACGTCCGCACCAGTTACTTGACTGTCCAATTCGCGGTAATTGAGAGCGGGCCACAAATCATGTCGAAGAAGAGTCTTGCTGCATCGCTGATCAAACACTTACATGTTCAGGTTAATTGTGGGTACGGTTGGTACTGTAACGGTGGTAATTCGATCCATTGCATCATCGTCCATCTTAATATTTTGTGACTGATGCCATTCCCGTGCAATTCTCGTTTTCTTCCATGGGCATATGATTTCCGCTTCGCTGGCATTACTACTGGCACTACTATTACTATTGCAGCCCATCTCCTCATCGCTACTCTTATCCATATCACAATGTGTATTGATAGTATTTAGATGCTTATTTCGCTTACGATGATAATTGTTTTGTTGGTTAGTCTGATTCACTAGTAGCATAGTTGTTGTTTTTGTAAACGATTGTGGTACCGTTGTGTCTGTTGTGTTTGTCGTCGTCGCTATCGTCGCGGTTGTTGTCGATGTATTCGATGGGATTGGTGCCGATTCTAAAATTTTCACTAAAGCACTATGCGTCTCTTTTAATTGACTGCTCTTACCACTACTACTATTCAATTGCGAGGAAAAGTCTCGAAACGGTGGAGACATATTTTGGACGGACGCCGACTTGAGGCAGTCGGTCGTCATCATCATAGAACACATTTGGCTATTAGTACCACAATTGAACTCATTCTGTTGCTGTTGCTGCTGTTGTTGTTGTTGCTGATGTTGCTGCTGATATATTGATGGCAACATAATCACTTTATTTTGTTTTGCCCTTTTTTCCTCTTTCTACTTTGCAGTCAAACGACGAGAAATAATTGTATTTTTTTCAAACTTCTTTTGCTTTTCTTTTTTAAATTCGAACACGTCTAGTGTTAGCTAAGGATTATTTTGTGCTTGGGCGGTAACTCTACGAAATGCGATCACTTATTCAGTCAACATAAACTGACAAATCCAGAATACGCAGGATATTGCCTAACAATTTCTTATTACTTTGAACGCGGCGGTCGCGATTGATTTTGAATTCGGCAAAACAATCGAAATATCTAGATAATTTGTTTAGTATTACTTGTTATTCGATGGGAGAAGAGGAGAATCGGTGCACGAAACCACAACAATTCGATGTTGAAATGATATTCGCGCGGTTTTTCCGTTTTTGTGAACACTTTACTGGTACTTGATGAATTTTTGTCAGATTTTTCGGTTGTTATTTTCCTTTTTAAATACACTTGATCAACGCCACGATATTGTGATTTTCTTTTACTCTTGATATTTTGAACAGTGCAACGACTTTTTGACTATATATTTTTCATTTCTTTTTTAAACAAAAATCAGATTCATTCTTTTCTTTTTGATCACTGAGAGA
Organism: Sitodiplosis mosellana; assembly: GCF_009176505.1. Lineage (NCBI taxonomy): Eukaryota > Metazoa > Arthropoda > Insecta > Diptera > Cecidomyiidae > Sitodiplosis > Sitodiplosis mosellana. The sequence goes on from NW_022601438.1 coordinate 6,301,189, forward strand.
AAAAAAATTGTCTTTTTTTCTGGTTATAATATTTTTTTTCTTCTTATATCACTCAGATGCCGTCGTTTATTGTATTACAATTAATTGCTATGGTTTTTTGTTTGTTTTATTGAATGTTAGTGATGTGAGATTTTGGCTAATGTGTGAATGAACAAACGACGTATATGAACCACGGAACGAAATAAACAGACATTTATTTCATGTACGCGCTCAACCAGAGTTCATTTACGAATGTTACAAACGGCTAACTGTTTGCGTTCAATCAAGTTACAGTCAGGTCTCTCTCGTCGCTGCTAGACAAACCGAACGCTGTGTAAAAGCGAGCGTTTCCAATGTGATCACACGCATACATGCAAACGCTTCACATTAGCGCGCATACATACCATCAATTTGATATGAAGCGAATGGCCGAAGCGTTTGCTAGAAGGCTATATATGCGCTTGGCGCGTATACACTGGTGAGATTGTGTGAGTGCCTACATGTGCTTCTCGCAGCATTCTATCTCTGTTCGATGGAATGACCGTACTCGCTCGCACCACAAGCCGCACAACGCTGGTTGGCTGTGCTGTTGCCATTCATTCTGGCACAGTGGCGCACAAAACGAGACGCAACGATATGTACGGATGATGAGAGTTATGTAAAAGCTTTGCATTCGTTTTGAGTAGGTGACTGTGTTTTCGTACATATGCGATATTATTCCTAGTAGCCCTCTTTTCGCGCTTAATATTTCGCTCCAATCACTTTTGCACTGAAACTATTACGAAGGAATAGAGAGAGAGAGAGAGAGAGAGAGAGAGAAGAAAACTCATGCCTTTATTATTTGTCATCATCGGTTTGTGTGGCAATTTCTAATCTCAGCCAGTTCATTGCTCCTTTTTGCCAACCTGATCAATTCTCTAACATTATTATCATTTTGAATGGGCAAAGAGTGATAAAAAGTGAGAGAATTGTGCGCTTACAAACGAAATTTGTATAGGACATTTTTGATTCTTGATAAGACATTTGCAATCAAAGGAAATTCACTTCGATGATGTCTACTTTTCCTCATCTTCTTCTTCACAAATGATAAATTTCATCCCTGGTTTCTAATGGTGCTCAAATTTCATACAATATTTTCCTTTAATTTTTTTTTCTTCATCCCTCTCTCTATCGTTTTACGTCATACACACAGACACACACTTTTTGCATGTGGAATACAGTGCACGGGGAGAGCGAAGTATAACAAATTTTTGCCTCGCCACAAAGTACAATGTATAGACACTGCGCTCAGCGCGAACGTTCGTTCATTTGTTAGTTCAATGAACTCGCTAAGTCAGTGTCGATTCCAAATATCTATACACACAGTCACACTCATACATAGAAAAGCGCAGCCCTAAACTCACTTACAAACACACATCGATATCGAGATAGAGCGAGCGAGCGAGCGAGTGAGTGATGGAGAGAAGGAGAATGAAAGAGAGACGATGAGCCATACCAGGCGATTTGTTCGCACTGTATTCGTACATGGAGTCTCTGTTGTACATAAATTACGGGAGCCATAAGCGTTGAACAAAATATTTTGTCATTCATTTATACGGATGACTGTTATATATTCAACCATATCTATTCCTTTCGGTTTCATAGTGTTCGCTCTATCGCTTGAGTATGCTTCGTTATTAGTTGGTGTATCCCACTCACTCCTGTGTCCATGCAATGAACCCAATCGGATGAAATTTGAGAATTTTCCCTCGAAAAATTGAACCCGAAGAAGGAGCATATCATTGTCTTGATTTGCAATGAACCGTGTTATTTATATAAATATATGTGTGTATTGATATTCCGTTTGTTGAGAAGAAAAAAAATATGCAGTATGCATCATGCATGCTGTTTGAAAGATGCATGAAACGAAAAAAAAAAATTGTTGTAGCTGATCATGGTCGATTGTTGATTGGTTCTACTCGCATTGACTTCTTCTCGATTCGAACGGTCTAGCAAAGTAGCCGTGCACGCACACGCACATAGCGCTCGAGCGCACAATATGCAACCATTTCGTTGCAATTCGTCGAAGAATTGTCTAACATTTTTCTTTCTGCTTTCATCGCACATACATAATACATTATGAAAAGCAAAATCAAAAAGAAAAACAAACACACCGCGTGTTAAGACGCACGTTCGCACAACAATTTGTAGCAGAAACAGCAACAGCTCCGTAAATGAGTGAGTTATATAATTGAATGCTGCACAATTTTCAATTTTAACTCGTTTGTAATAAATTTAATGATTGCCTTGTCTTTCGTCCCGGTTTTGTATTATTATACTTGTACATATTTTTTTTGTATTCGCTCTCTCCTTCTCTCTCTCTCTCTGTCCATATTTTAATGTTTATTTTCACCATTTTTCCCTCTTCTTCTTCTTCTCGCGTTCGATGGTGCCGCAAGAAAATATGCGTGATAAATGCGATTATTGTCGTTTCAATATACTATAATAATTCAATAGGAAATTCCGTCGATTTTTGCATTTACAAATGTAAATTTCTTCGTTTTGCACATTGTTGTCAATCATAGGCACGCATATATGTGCGGAACCGACAAAAAAGTGCGTGCATGGCATATATATCATGGCAATGCCTCTTGTTTTTGTATGAAATGGTCATTTTGGTCCGATTTTCATCATCACATCCGGATGAATTGTTTTTTTCTTATTTTCATTTTATTTCATTATTATTTACTGTGTGTATGCGATGCAAAAGAAAAAGCGAGCGGCCTTTCACTTTGGCCAACCACGAACCATTTGAACTCGATTCAATGTCCAAAAATCATAATGATTCGTAGGGTCATTGATATGATTTTCGCTAGTTTTGTTTCTCTTTCTATGCAAAGCCAAAATGAAATGACCACCGGATTTCGGATCAATCATATGACGGCTCAACGAATCTATATAACCATTTCTTTCTTGTGCTCTCTGCGCTTTCGGCCCGATGTAATTCAGAAGTGACTTTTCTCTTTCGATTTATTTCTCTTTTTTTTTCTTCTTTCGTTGGGCTTTTTTTCTCTCTCCGTCCGTTTGTGTCGCTTTGTTTTCGAATTTTTATAGTGCAAATATTGAGTGGATTTCATTGTGTACGATTATACTTTATGTAAGTGTGCCCTCGGAATAGGTATGAAATATCGTGCTGTATGTTGAACGGCCCAGTTTCAGGTCAACTACCTTCAACTGCGAATATAATGAAAAACGAAGAGCAAAACGAAACGAAACGAAAAAAAAAATAAGAAAAAAATGAACGAACAAAACGCCAACAACAATAACATTAGCCAGCTCTCTTTCGTTCGTTCATCGGTTTGTACGTTCAAGAGCTAACGCGCGCACGTTCCCGAGCTAGCGATGTGACGGCGATTTTGAACAATTTAACGCACAACGTGCTACACATTCATATTGTACAGAGTACGCGCGCGCATATGCACATCGTTCTCATTGAACAAAATTTACACATTCAACAAAAAGCCACCGAGCAAAGCAAAGCACAGCACAGAAGACAGAAAAAACGACGACAACGACGACGACGACGCGCTTTCACAACTCTCGACGAACTCTGGGTGTCCCATGCAAAAATTCCGTCATTACATTCGCTGCAATGGAATTGATGACGAACATTTGATTTTTAAACGGGGACACACGGTCGTCGTCGTCGTCGTAATCGCGCCGAGCAGCAGCAACTGCCACTCATACTCGCTCACTCAGCTGCGAATAGATTGAAAGACGAAGCATTAAAATGCGTGCAATCAATTAGTGTTGCGGTACGATTCGAATGAAATGAAAAACTGATTGAAAAGTGTTGAGTTATTGCGTATGCTTTTTAGCATTGAATGTGTATGAGTTGAAGTCATTGATTAGCGTCTATTCAGAAGAGAAGAGAGAAAAAGAGCATATATTATGTTCGAATGCTAGCAGCAGCACCAGTAGCAATAGCACTCGACTTGAATTGCTTGAATGAATATGGAAATAAAAGTGAGAGGAATTCAGTTCGATGCGATCTTATCGATGCGATAAGCGCTCAAGTTTTATTTTTAAATTCAATGAGCTGTCGATTCTTCTTCTGACTGTCAATCAATTGAATTTTATCAGAATTCAAAGCATTTTTAAATACCCAAATTCGATTGAAATCAATCGGCGCATCTATTTTGTAAATTTCATTCCATATTGATAATTGTTTCGATTCAACGCCAAAATTGAGCACACACAAACAAATCATATCAGCCCAATTAATTCCATTTTATCACCATTTATTGCCAAATGTGATACGCCAAAGGAAACGAAGAGAAAAAAAAACGTCGACCTGTGCCGAGATTGTTATGCTCCCACAAAAATGTTGTGTCTCATTTTATTTCGAAGAAATGCTGTCACCCAGCATTTTCTGACACATCGAACTCTATTGCAAATATTGAGTGTGTACGAACGAAGCAAGCAAGTGAGCAAAAGAAAAATACGGGGCTTTTGCATCATCATACACACGAAGTGCACTGCACTCTGTGTGCGATTCTGTCTCTGTCACACTCTTGAGTGCGCGCGAACAAACGACAGTGTGTGTGTACATAGAGAAGGCCCCGTGTGCGCGCACATAGTACACATTGTCTAATGCTATGTGCATTAGATAGACAGTGGTGGAGAGCAAGAGAGCGAGAGCATGTGTTGTAGAACCTTCAAGGAAAAATCGAAGTCAAGTCAGTTCGTTGACCTAAATAAATTCCATTGGCTTATGTGTGCAGTGCCGCTGCTGCTGCTAGCTACAGACTGAGTTGAAGTCCCTAGTGAAAATCAGTGATGAACAAATGACTGACGATTTTTGATTGTGCGCTCTCAAATTACCATGTTTTACACAACAATTTGTAACTTTTCCCAACCGTTCAGCTCAGTTCAACTGTGGCTGGTGATTTTTTTCTCTCTTTTTCACTCTTTTTAATTGATAAACGAGCTTTTTTCGGAGTTGATGAGAACATCAAGAACGAAAACAGAAAAAAAAATAGAGACATGGAAGGCTATGCGTGATTGGCCAAGTTCTAAACGCTATTGAATCGATGCCAAATGATAAAATGTTCTTTTGGCAACGCATTCGGAAGTATGTATGTAAAAATTGTTGTCAATCTTTGGCCGGGCCATGTTCATGCTAATCTTGGCTTTTAATACGGTTCGTTTTGTGGTGCATAGACAAAGTTTCTACGGCAAACGGCGAAAATGTCGGTTATCTCGGCGAAAAATGTTGAGGTTCAAGTGGATTTCAAATAATTACAATATGGAATGTGAATTTACAGTGATTCGATTGAGTGCATGGAAGTTTTGAACATGAGCACTGATCGAGACTTGCATACTTGATATTGCATGTTCGAAAAACAGCACCGCGAACAAACAACTAAAAAAGACGCACATACAACAATGTGCATTGTGTGGTTCTAAGCTATGTCGTTCTATATGCAACGATATTCGCGCGCATGTGAGTTTAGTTCTTTTCTTCGTTTCGTTCTCTCTCTCTCTCTCTCTCTCTCTCTCTCCCGTTCGCCTTCGTATTTGCCCGGTCATTTGATGCGAATGCATGTACAACTGTGCAAATTCAAGTTGAATTGCAGCGCGCTGCGTTAGTGCTGGATACATTTTCGGCTGAGCATTTATTTTCTCTCTCTCTCTCTCTCTCTCTCTCTCCCTCTCTCTGGTTGTGCAACAGCTCACTCATTCATCGAGCACTGTGTTGGTGAGGTGAACGAACGTTCTGCAACCTTTCTGCATATATATGTATATATACATGTATGTATATATTCTCTGTACAGTTGTCAGTTGCACTATTGTCCTATGTAGTTCGACGTTGCAGTCGTTGCCGTTGCCGTTGCCGTCGTCGTTTTAGTTGCTGCCGCTGCAGCCGTCATCGTTCTTTGCCCGGTCTGACGTAGGATTTTTTTTTCAGTATGAAGAAGCCTATAGTTTTCAATGGAATAAGTTTTAAGCTTCATGTCCTTTGCTTATCGCTTTTATGTCTCTTTATCTATCTCTCTGTCGCTGGATGATTTATTTTGATCAGGCAATAATAAAGAAAATCAAAAATATAGTATCTCCTATAATCGCCTTAGGCATGTTAATTTTGCTGAGTGATTCAGCATTCAAATGTGTAGATTTTTTGCATTATTTTGCAAGATAAATTTCAAACAATTTTAATCTGTCAGCAGTCGTCAATACAGCACGGAATTTCGGTGAAATTGATTTTCAATATTTTCACATGGATCACATTGCAAATTCATTTCCATTCGATTCAATTCAATTTCCTTCCAATTCTTATTCCGATTGCACACGTTTCGATTGCAAAGTCAATATCCGACAACTTGGAATAACAATCCATGAATTTGGCCACATTTCACTTTGGCCACAATTCACAGTCACACAGCTTTGAATATTTATAGCGTATTTGGAGTTCAAGTCAAAGTGAAAACTTTTAATTAGGCTGTCAATTATGTTTGATGGAACCGATATTTCGGTCAATTCGAATGCGCACGCTGACTTTTGTCCATACCAGGGTAATGCTAATAATCCAGAGAAAAGGTTATAAATAGAGAGAAAACGAAAAAGAAATGAGCAAAAAAAAGAAGAAGAAGAAGAAGAAGGAGAAACAACAAAAAACACACAGCCAAGAAATAGAAAGAAAAAAAGCTAAACGTAAAACCAATGAAATTCTAATATTTTGATGGCGTGCGTTTTGCTACGCCGTATTTCGTGCGAAAAAACGTTGGGCGTATGTGTTCAGTTCAATGAACTAGCTCGACGTTGTTGTTTCGTCGTTGTCGTGCATTTTTTTTCTTTCATTTCATAATATTGCATCGCGATTTGCATCGCGATACATCTTGAGTTTTAGTGTAAGTGAAATGTGTGCCGCTTGAAATAGTATAGAAAAAGCGTAGCGCAGAAGAGAAAAAAAAAGCAGCAAGCAAAAGAAATGACGTCGATCGAATATGTTATATAAAATGCATTTTTTTTCTCTCTGTGTGTTATATAGACCGGGCCCGTGTGTATGAAAGTATCAACGAGGCAAAAATGTATAAAAATGTATACCGTCAATACAGAAAAATCACAGTCGCGCGCTTTACACAACCCAATGTACAGAGCGAATGTGACCGATTCGACGAACATCGCATCACATTGCATTGCATTTGTGCAGTGGAGATATGTGTATCTTCAACACGCCGTAATAATTGTTTAGTTTCGAAAAAGCACGTGAAACATTTTGCTGTCATCAACATTCGTATGGCACGCAACACGTACGTCGTCGTAGTCAATACTACAAGCTGCTGTGAACATGCCTTACGAATGTGAGCCCATTTTTATTTTTCGTTTTTTTTCTCTTTTTTCTTTCATTTTCAAATGTGCGCGCGCTTTTTTCCCCGTTTTCAACAGCACGGGCTGAACTTTGTAAAGCTCATGTAATGCCGATTTATTGGTCTAGGTTCGGCCTATCGCTTCAAATTTTTCGTTTGCTCCGTAAAAATGGCTCCAATTTTCGTTACTTTTTTTTTATTGTTATCTATCGATTTATCGAATATTCAACACACTTCGCACCCATCGAGAGCCCATTTTGTTTTTGGTTTCACTGGCGCTGGGCTGAGACTGTCGAAGGTTCATTGACTTGTGGCACATGCAGCCTGACTCTGTGTGTGCGCATAAACAACGCAACTCTATGTATGCACTTCAATTCGAAAAACATCGATCGAAAACACTTATCATTTGAAGCGTTAATTTGCTTGGCAAATGCAACATAATTTATGACATATAAATCAGAATTATAATTACACACACACACACACATGGACGAAAAATCAAACGAAAAGAAAAAACTAAATCATTTTTCATTGAGGACAAAATTTACATAACGGCAAATGGTGTGCTCGGACATCACACCAGTTGACTCACTCATTATACTTTGCGTTTTTTCTTCTTCCGCGAAACCAGTATTCGATCGCCTGTTTTTAGCAATGAATCACAAAATCTTGCCAAACATTGACTCACTCATGTCTTGAATCATGTTGAAAGCATTTGACGGGGATTTTGTTCGAAAATATACTGGAACTATATATGGTGTAGATTTTTGGGTTTTGGGTGGTGTGGGTGTGAGTGTAAAAAATGAAGCTGGAAGTAAACATTTCTTTCGATTTTTCGTCCCTTTCGATAGATCTAGTTGCTTAGCTGCTCGGGAGCGGTGTGAAAAAGTATATTTTTGAGTTCATGCTGTGCTACGTGCTTCTAGTCACGTACGCATACCCACAAAATGAATGGTGTGTGTGTGGCTTTTCCACGTCAAAGTGTCGATGAAAAATATCTATGACCGGTTTTTCCTAGCATTTTTCCACATTTTCATGCTCGTGAATAGTCTATCGATTTGGATGAGGTAATGCGACTCATTCGACTTGGGCTATGCCGTCCTACAGTTTACTATTAGACTTATGATATTGTTTCAATTTTATTTATTTGTTTTGAGTTTTTCCCATTTTCGAAATCTTTATGTCTTTCTAGCTCGCTCGTTTGCTCACACTGTGTCTCTCGTTCCCACTCTCTGTGCTCGTTGGCTGTGGCGCGAATAGCACATGGCCAATTTCCTTGTTGTATGTGCATATTTTCACGTTGCTAAATACATGTGAATGAACTTTTGATTGAAACATAGACACACAGTGTTGGAAAAAGGTAAACGTCGGTCAAATCGATTTCCATTCGTATCGAACGGGAATGAAAACAAATCAAAAAAACATAACCGATGAGCGATATACGATAAAATATGGGGAAATACTCATGTTTATGACGCTGGAATAAAACATTGATTTGAAATGTGTGGAATAGATGAAAAAAAAAGCAACAAACGAAAAATCCTTTGCAATTTATCGTAATGAAATAATTGAAAAGGCTGTTCACCACACAATCGGGCGACATCATTTTGTCGATTCGTTTGGGCCCAAGTGGCTACTGTTCAAAATCGTTTTAGACGCGTGCAATGCGGTCGCACATTTAGCACGTAGGCTGTTTCTGAAGAAATGCAATGAGAACAAGCGATGAGTACGAATTTATGATTCGAATAAACAGCAACAGCGAATGAAAAGCACGCGAGAGAGAGGGAGAGAGAGAGAGAAAAACCAAATAGAAAATACGCCAATTTGTATTTGTCATCAAATTGAGTTGAAAATGGTTATACAAGCCTAGAATTGAATATAGAGAACGCGTGGTTTTACGACTAGATGACTCGAATCGCAACTCAGTTGCTATGCACAGGCACATTCACACACAGGCACACACACACACACACACACACACACACATATTCTGCTTAGTGCAACGAACGAAAATTCACTTAAAAATAATTGAAATAAATAAAAATGCAACGGCAAAAGTCATTAACCGCAAACCAATAGGTTCATACGATTTTTAAATGGCAACTTGCTCGCTCTCTTTCTCCACTATTTTGGTGAACGATTTATTTCTCTATGTGTATGTATGTATGATTTGCATGCATCTTGCAGCTCGGGCAAAACGTATATATATTCTCTTCGTTTGTTCTTTTGGGATCTAAAACGAGCTAGCTTTAGCAGATGAAGAAAAATAACGAGACGTGCAATTGGTTGGCGCTCTTCTCTAGCCTTATGAACAACAGAGTGAAGAACAAGCTTACTGAGATTACTCTCACATAAGCACGCACATTCGATAGAGTTCACTTCAGTTTATTTCAATTAGGTGTTGCTGTTTGTTTTCGCTTCGTTCCGTTCCATCGCACATTGACAAAATTGATGGATAGACGGAGAGAGAGAGAGAGAGAGAGAGAGAGAGAGAGAGAGAGAGAGAGAGAGAGAGAGAGAGAGAGAGAGAGAGAGAGAGAGAGAGAGAGAGAGAGAGAGAGAGAGAGAGAGAGAGAGAGAGAGAGACGAGGAGAACGGCCCATGCAGCTTTGCTGCACATAGCTCGGTCGTACGGAATGGAAGATTTTGCCGAATGAAATTGTTATATGAACCCATGCTACGATTCGTGATGCTTTCATCTCGGCTGGAGAAACTCTTGCTCTTCGGTGCCGTTGGTTATTTGAGTAATTTATGTGACTTGCAAATTTCGATCAGTAAATTTCTCATCGTCACCATCCACTTTTTTATCCTTTTCAAACTGAAAAATTATATGACAATGAAGTGAACGCAATCGTCTATTGTTTCCATCCCTTAATTGACAGCCACACACACAAAGAGAGAATTCCAATCGAAGTAGGAGTTTGTCACATGCCATTTGAAGTGTTGAATTCATATTCAGCGGACAGTCCCGTGCCAATGCGCGTGCGTCTTTTATTTTTATTCATTCTAATTGATCAAATTATATTTTGCTGCTGATTTAATTTCTTCGCAATGTTGCAGAGCAAGCCATTTCAGATCGGGTCGCTTGAAAGTGGTGTCTTTTCTTTTCGACTCGGTGCGCTTCAATTTTAAAGAGAGACTTGAGAGATATGTATGTACTTGTACATCGACAACTACGTGACGATCCACATCAAGAATAGAAACATTAATAACACTTGATTGAGCACCAGAATTTGGAGCTGCAACATGAATCGCCGTTTCCGTTTCGATCGCGCGCACATACATCTACATGCGTGAGTATGAAACTGAGTAAGTCGAAATTGAACGAACGACACGATATTGATGAGAGAGAGAGAGAGAGAGAGAGAGAGAAATAAATATCAAGCAACAAAACAAATTAGATCTAGAACATTCGAGCACTTTACAAAACGCTTCGTACGTTTTGATTCGTTGAAAATAGACATATATAAATATATGCGTGAGAGAGGCGACAAAACACGTTCTTTTTTTTCTCTCGATTTTGTTACTCAATTTCTAAATATGAAACTTCTATTGAAGCATTTCAATGTAAACAATGGTATCGGCCCCTTTGAAACGAATATAAAAAAAGAGAATGAAATCCATTGATTTTGAGTGATTTCTTTTTCCATTCGCTGATTAGTTTCTGTGTAATCGTGTAAATTAGAATGAAGAAGAAGAAGACAGTCACATCGACCGTTTTGAATCATGTCACCACAATTGAAGCGCATTTGATTACACAATGCATGAATGAAATCGTATCGTTACCTTAGCTTAACATATTTGAATTTGATTTTCTTCCGTGGCTTTAACATTGTGCATAATTAAATAAAAAGCGCTTCGAACGAAGAAACAGAGTAATGTGTTGTGTAACGCGCATTTAGCATACACAAGTATGTTTGGATATCAGGCCAAATGTTCCCTACCAACGATTTCCAAATCGAAAAAGCCCAATTCCGATACAAAAATTTCAATAAAAAAAACGAAGAGAAAAGAATGAGCATTTCCATAAAAGTTACGACGAAATACGAATAAAAACACACTGCATTTATCATAACGAATTTGTATCCCAATGGCGCGAGCGCATAAGTTGTGTTATTGCAAAGCAATCCCAGCCACTTATGAGAAATTGCATTCGAAAAAATGTTGTAAGTCTGAGTCAGTGAACGCGTTGTGAACAGCAGCAGCGAAACAAAACAACCACAACAGCAGCAGCAACGTTTTGAAAACAACACGAAGTATGAGCTGAAATGACTAAAGAAAAATAAAAACAACTCGACAAGAACGTAGCATACAAAGAAGTCAATGACTTCGTAGCAGCGCTTCGCGTTCGGTCAATCGCCGCCGACGACTATGAAATTGAATGAAGGAGAACAAACGAATGAACGAAAGAGAATAAACCAAAGTGAACAACATTCTCGTTGGCCGGGCCATCGAACCAATCGAACGAACGAGCAAGCGAGCGAGCGAGTGAGTGAGCTGAACAGCACGCTCAAGTGGCAACAACCGCCGAGTAGAGCAACACACTACCGAAATGTGTTGGTAAACAATGCTTCTTTCTCTCTGTTGGTCGCGCGCGTCCATAATATGTGTTTTATATTTTCTGATTCACCCATTTCTTTTCGTTACTTTTTTTTGTTTGTTGGTTGTTGTTGCTGCTGCTGCTTTCGTAACATCTTATTCCATTTATTTCGATTCATATGTAAATAATTCAAAGAAGTTTTTCATATTTGTAACACTGTCCATTTTTTTCTTCTCTTCTTCTTTCGTTTGTTTCGGTAATCTCTTCATTCACCGACGAATGACTTGAGTCGATGGTATGTCTGACAGTGGAAAATCCCAGAAATTTGTGCTTAAAACAAGGTTTTTTGTACATTCTTAAGCGAAAAGTTTGTGTCGCAGATGCAGATACACACAGAAAAGTTAAAATTGCATAATTTTTGTGCGCCGATGAATGTAATCGACGGCGCTCAAACCTCAGCGCACACACAACAAACAACCGATACCATTTTTTGTCGCTCAATCTCGTATAAAAACTGCGTTCGAGCCGAAAACCGTGGTTGATGGTGCGATCACACCATCTTTCGCATCTTCTTCTCTGTGGCATTCGTTGAATTTCCAGGTTCAACAAACGCAAACTTCATACGTGCAAATGAACAGATTTTATTGTGCTCTTCGCATTTAATTATTATTCTTCTCTCTGTGTGTCTATGTAATCTGCAGTACGTTCGCACTGTTATTGTTGGAACGGTGTTCCCCGTTTTTCCATCGTTTTTTCTTTTCTTTTCTTTTCATTTACTTCTCTCGGTGGCGTTGCGCTTTTTTTTCTTCTTCTTCTTCTTCTTCATCCTTCATTGTTCATAGCAAAAGTGCGGTATGTTCAACTTGGCTCACGTACCAGTATTTTGTAGAATATTGCCTATACACGCTAAGTACAAACATCAACACAAAACTTTTGCGAAGGAACAAACACGAAATAAAAACACACACACAGAAAATAATAATAATAATGTAATTTGCAAGAACCGATTATTATCTGTATCTCATCCATGCTGTAAATTTGGTCCGTTATTGCTATTTAGTCGTAGGTTGAGTTATATCACAACATATCATACTTTCTTTAATATGCCGAGCGAATAAAAGAGTCGACGTGAGCTACAAGCGAAATAATTCATTTCAATTTAAATTGGCTTTGGCAGTGCTATTTGCTCTTGCGTGTGATTTGATTATGTGCCGCTCACATTTGGACGATTCGTGAAGGATGTAATTGTCGCATTTCACCAGGTCATCTTCGGTGTGAATTGAATAACAAACATTCGATCAAGAGATAATTTATGATTTTTTTCTTCTGTGGATTCTGTTTTTGACCGTAGCACGATGCATTTTGTACGGCACACATCATTTGTGCAAATGAATCGCGAAATTGACGATAAACACATCAGTTTAAGTGAACATGTTCTGACTTAGACTCCATCGACGATCATTTTTCCACTAATGGCGCATTCCACCTGTTTTGGCGCATTCTCTGCCGAAAAAACTCCATGGAACAACAAATTGGGTTCGAAAGAGTAGTTAGTAGGCAACAGCCTGCTGGCATATATCAAAATCATTGCAACAAAAATATACACATGAAAATGCATGCCAATGAAAAGCTTGTTGAAATGTTCATTGCACCGCAAAGAACATAGAAAAGTGCTTCGAACTGAACGAAACTGAAACAGAAAAATCAAACCAACCAACCACATTCATTGGACTATGTGTGTATACTTGTACAAATGCTTGCTCGCTCTCGCGCTCGTTCGCACCATACTTTACGTAATATTTTATTTTTATAATTCGATGTGTGCTGTGTGCATGGCAATGTAAATGCACGATATGCAAGTCAAACGGTTGCACACGTTAGGAATGAAGAGAAGAACAGCGTGAGCGAGAGAACGAATGAGAAGAGTATAAAACAAAATTAGATAGAGCACGTCATCACTAAGCGACTGACGCAGACAATTGCAATTCCAGGCGGCCATTGAATTCATGTGCTCGTAGTGTGTGAGTGAAAAACAATGGGGCTAAAATGCGAGTAGAGAGAAAAAAAAACAACCAAAATGCAACTAATTTTCAGTGTGACCGAATAACGATATTTGCTGCTGCTATTACCGCCATCGCTACTGCCGCTTGCACATGGCTGCCGTGACTTCAATAGTGTGTGTATGTCACAGCGTACATTGCACTTTTGCGCGCAAACGCTGTGCAGGCATTGCATAAAAATAACGCATGCATAAAGTATCTATTAGTTGTTGTTGTTGCTTCGATTTAGCAGTCAAAATTCATTCATTCGGGACACTTTTTTTTCTTGATGAGGTGAAGATGGTGGGGGTTTCGCACATGGAAAAAAACAAACAATTTGACTGTTTAAAGCTTTTGAATTTCGAGAGTTTCAATTTGGTCTTTTTTGTTTGTTTGCATTTTGAAGAGCTGACCGATTTTTAAGGCCAAACCAATGCATTCCATATTGATTATTCGATTAGGCAAATGGGCACACGATCCCAACAATGGTTGCAATGAATCGAATTGAATGAGATATAGAGACACACAGAGGGAGAAACGACGACGACGACGACGACGATGACGATGACGATGACGACGACGACAACAGCAGCAACAATATAATCAAAGCCACTGTGATCATTGACAACGCCTCGGACAGTCGGCATTCGACTCTAATTCGTTGCATTCAATGGCCAAAGTATTCATAAATAACAGTACACGGTTGCATTTGTCTCTGTCTTTACCCAAGCCTTAGTTGCTCTCTTCCAATTCGTAACGAAACGACATGAAATAAAAAAAAAATCCGAATCAAATTCTGTATGCAACGAATACTGTTAGATATCTATTTGTTTCTCTTCTCTTCACTCTTCGCTTCTATCTCGATTCGCATTTTCAAAACTCATATTTGAATCTCATTCGAAGCGAAGGGAAAATAATGAAAAAAGCAACAACAACAACATTAACACTAGCACGGAGCAGCAGCAGCAGAAAAGAATCAGGCGCGCACGCGCGCACTCGTTCGCCTGCACATTATGGAATAGAATGATACACAAATGCACACGAACGAATTTTGTTGATTTAAAAATAGAAAATTTTTGCACAATGCAACGACCTCTTAACTAGTTTCAACTAGAGAGCTTAGAATCGAAGAGTTAAAAATCAAGCTGAAACACTTATGTTTGTGCATTCGTTTGTTTGAATGGGCCTCGTTGCTCCGTTCGTTCGTTCATTCGTTTGTTCGTTACTGTTGCTGCTGTTGTTGTTGTAGCCTCGTAATTTGTATGCATTTGTGTACGTTTTTTTTTTCGAGCTAGCCCATACAGCTAGGCTATATGTATGTGCAATGACATGATTGGCGGTCGTCAACCGTTTGATTTAGTTTCAAATATGGTGCTAGCATTTCGCAAAATATGCAGGCATAATATATATAGCCTAAGCTTATAAATCAAATTGCATTTGAATGCAATAGCAGGCAAACACACACACGCCGTGTGTATGTGACTAAAAAAAACACTTTTTGGTTGATTGTCGCGATCGCGCTCATTTGCTGCTTTTAATTTTCGCATATATTTTATTTCATTCTGCCTCGTTACCATTTGAATAGGCTGCGACCGACAACGACAATAATTTTTTTTTGTTTCCATAATAATATTTTTTTTGCTTCAAAATCAGCTTAGACTTGTGAAACCGAACACTTTTACAGACAATTATTTAGAACTATAAACTGTTTGACGTATGAAATGAAGCATGATGGAAAATCGATGGGTTTTTTTCTCCTACCCAAATGTATTCATCGAAAAAAAAAATTGGTTTGCCGAAAAAAAAGCGGAAGCAAGGATTAGGGAAATGGAAATGTTTGGAAAAAAAGGGCCCATGATTATTATGGATTTGTGTCGTATTTCTTTGTGCTAAAATTTCTTCTAAGCTAATATGTGAATTTTTAACCGTGAAACCAATATACGCTTTCTTTTCATAAATATTTCGTTGGAATGTATGCATTAATGGCCGAAAACGGTGGCGCATTGCTCCCAACGACATCACAATTTGCTGTATGCCCAAAACAAGCTCATCCTGCACGATACAGTATCGTTGATACTATGCTCTCATTACTAAGACACAGAACGATTAAGAGAGCGAGGGCCTCATAAGCCAGATGGATATTCAAATCTTGGCAAATTTGCCGAAATGACTTCGGGTAGGGCGATTTCAATTGTAGATTTTATGTACTTTAATGTAGTGTTTTTACTTTTTTTATGTAGGAACAATTTTTTCGAGTAATCGGCTATCGAAAAACTGTTATAA
>NW_022601438.1:6322378-6323943 GCF_009176505.1 Sitodiplosis mosellana
TTATAACAGTTTTTCGATAGCCGATTACTCGAAAAAATTGTTCCTACCTAAAAAAAGTAAAAACACTACATTAAAGTACATAAAATCTACAATTGAAATCGCCCTACCCGAAGTCATTTCGGCAAATTTGCCAAGATTTGAATATCCATCTTCATAAGCCAGTGTTTCTTTTTTATTTTCTCTCTTTTTCGTTCTCTTCATTTTGATTTTTATCTGGTTATTATGCAATCTATGTGCAATGCGAGCGAAATAAGCTCAAACACAGCGAGAGAAAAATGAAACAACCCAAGCAAATCTATTGCGTTGACGTAACAGTAATACATAATAATGATAACAACAATCGAACTCCGGCATAAGCAACGAAAGAAAAAAAAGTGTGTACATGTTTCTGCGTATGTTGCTACTACTATAGTTATATTTTTCTCGCTGTACACTTCTCTCTCTCTCTCTCTCTCTCTCTCTGGGTGTCTCGCTGTACACTTCTCTCTCTCTGTGTGTGTCTAAGCGAATATTTTCCATTTTTTTCCTCTATTTAATTTCTCTTCGCTTTTCTTTTTATTACATCTTGGTTTTCGCTATTTTTTTATTCGTTCGTTGTGCTTGTGCGCAATTTTTCCCTGTTTAATTCACACACACATGCGAATATATACACTCCATCCCATTCACTTCATATCGTGTTTCTCTCTGTCTCATTTTCACCACGCGCTCGCTTGCTTGTTGGGTATTCCAAATGAACTGATTAATGAATGCCTATATTTTCATTATATACAAATGTATGAGCAATTTATATGATTTTTAATCGGGTCGCTTGACTATGGCTCAAATTTAGAGAGTTACTACTCTCGTTTATGTAGTCATAGGCACCAATATATAAATAGTACTTTTCTGGTGGTTGAACTGCCAACCGTTTTTGTGCAAGCGTCAGCCAACTAGCCCGCTCGTTCGATCGGTTTGCTCTCATTCGCTCTCGCGCTCAATGCAAGTAATTACTTTTTGAAAACGTGTGCTCTGATATTTGCTCGATGCATTTTGTACGGCAGCCACAAAGCAAAAAATATGAGCAGCAGCAACGAGCGCGAACAAAGGAATCACACACACACACACACACACACACACACACACACACAAACGCCTACAAAAAATAAAAAACAAAATGAAATCAATGATCCTATGTGTAGTAGAACGTAGAGAAAAAAGGCCGATTCCAAAGAACGGCCAATTCAAAGACCACTTTATTTGCGCTCGCACTATATCCTGGCGGGCTTTTTTATATGTACTCGGTTTCGTTCTGTGTTTTTCTTTCTCTATCCCCATGGTGCGGCGCACGTTATTGGCAAAAGATGCGCTTTTCACCGTTATATAGTTTGTTGAACTTTTGTATTTGCATTAAACCACTTCATGGTTGGTTCAAGTAATCGGCTTGTTCGTCATGTTCCAGCGTTGTCTAAGATGCAATTCATGTCAAAGGACTTGAGCATTTTTACAGCTAGTTTTTATTCGCTTGAAAATGGATGCGGCCAGCAGCAGCAGCAGCAGCAGCAGCAGCAGCAGCAGCAGCAGCAGCA
>NW_022601438.1:6323953-6362245 GCF_009176505.1 Sitodiplosis mosellana
CAGCAGCAGCAGCAGCAGCAGCAGCAGCAGCAGCAGCAGCAGCAGCAGCAGCAGCAGCGTCAACGGGTACTACACACCATCTCAATTGAATTTCGATCACATTCCATCGCGCTCAATGCGTTTCGAAATATATGCGCTTGAACCGAATCAAACAACAATATTCAACGTAACTCAACAAGCAAGAACAGAACCAGTCGTCAGAGCTTCATCTTCTTTGAATCGATTGTATTACTCTCTACCATAACCATGGATGCACTTAATGCAATCGCTTATTTCGTTTGGTCAGTTTTTTCTTCCTCTTCTTCTATTCTCTTTCATCTTCTTTCCATTTCTCTCTCACCGTTTCTAGGCGAAATGGCTTGACGAAATGACCCATGAACGGCGAGAAAAACCCATGACTAGATGAATCGAATGCATATTGTGACGAGCGCACACCATCGGTCGTAGCAATGCCATCGCTGTTGGGCATTTCCAATTTTTATTATTCAAAATGGCTTTGTTTTGGTTGTGCATTCTCTGTGATTTTGTACATTCGAATCGGGGCATTAACATTATCGTAAAATGTTCAACCCAAAAATAAAAACATCGAGAAGAATTCCCAAACTGTCCAATGACGAGCGAAAGAAAACAACAGCCACATACTTTGAAGAAAATAGTTCTAGAAAACGAACGATTGAAATGGTAAAGTAGAAAACTTGATGGAAGCTTCCGATGAAGCAAGAACCAGAGTCACCAGAATAAAATGTGTTTGTACGCTATGCATGAGTGTGTGCGTGTGTGTGTGTTTTTTATGTTCTTGCAGCGCGTTCACTCTGCAGAAGAGTACGTCAGAAACCAGCTGAAAAGTTCTCGAAACCAAAACTATAGACGTTATGTCATTGACTTTTCATTTACGTCATTTCTCTCTCCTTCATCTTCTCCTCTTCACGGTTTCTTCTTCTCCACATTGTGTGTGCGTGCTTTTTTCCTCATCCTCCTCCTCTTCTTCTTGTTCTCTGTGTTAAGTTGAGTTCTTCCATTTTTTTTTTCTTCGTTAACATTTTGTATGAGTGGTTCTTCATCTGGTTTTTCTTCCATCCAACGACCGAAGATAACTCTCGAATGTGAGCGTGGTCGAAATGTTGAACATTGATCGCAAATTCATCGGCATATAGTTGTAAATGAGGTAGAACGTTGGACAAACATAAATGGCCCATGAAAAAAAAAATGCTTTCGACTTGAAACCAAAACAAGCGTACTCATCATGTTAGCTGCTTTTATTATTATTTCTTAATTATTTTCGTTTTTCTTGTTGTCGTTGTTGTCATCTTAAAAGCCCAAAATAATTGGCAGACGCGTACGCTTGATGGCCGTCGTTCAAAGTGGCATTAAGTAACGATATGTTTCAACATTGTGGCAATTTATTCTGTCACTCTGTTAAGTTGGTGTGTACGCTTAAGTTGTTTATATTTTTCATTTGGTTAAATTGATTCGACCGGCAACGACGAGTGAATCAGCAGTTTGGCGTTTTTTTGTCATAATAATATTTGCTCGTTTTTCTTCTTTGTTATTTTTTTTTGTTATTCTTGTCGTTTTTTCTTTCTCTCTCTCGCGATGAAGGCGAGAAAAAGAGAGAGAGAGAGAGAGAGAGAGAGAGAGAGAGAGAGAGAGAGAAAGAGAGAGAGAGAGAGAGAGAATGAAATGAACTCTGATATGAAGGCATTCAATTGTTCGGTACGTGGCAAAATGATGTGAATGCCTCCACCTTTTGTACTGGGATGTGTGTGTGTGTGTGTGTTTCTGTTGGATCATTGTATTTTCCATTCAAATGGTTCATGAGGTCACTGACACTGCATCACTCGGTCGTAACTTTCTTTCGGTCTGTCGCTTCTGTTTATTTGTTTATTTTAACCAATTTTCGTTTCTTTGATCTGGCGATTATCCCCCCAGATAGTTGCTCTTTTTCTTTCTTCTCTTTAGTGTGACAACATACATTTATCGTACGCACACTCTCTCATTCGCTCACACCAATATATCGACCAATCGACCGGACGACCAACAAAAAACTAGCGCGTTCATTGCTCCAAAAACCTCTCTCGTGCGACTGATATTCAAACGTTACGTCACACATATCAAAAGTTGCCCAAGTTAACAGCCATGGACATATATTCGTTTTATTATTTACACCATTGGAATGAGTCATTACACCGAAATTATTGTAAATTTGATTGATTTGTTGGAGTTGATAAAATTTTCATCAAGATACACATTCGACGCTGAGTGAATGTTTACAACTGTACATATTCACTCAGCGTCCAATGTGTTACTGTGCGAGAGAGAGAGATGGAGAGAGAGAGAGATGGAGAGAGAGAGAAAACCACAATCGGTTGAAAATATAGTAATTGTATAGATGAAGCGTGGCCAAAGTAAAACACGACATAAAATCAACTATCTAGATATATATAGATAGTGATGGAAAGAAAGAAAAGTGTTTTTGGTGGTCAGAGAAAGGAAAAATGAACAATGGAAGACATTTCATATCAACATTTTGAGATCGAAAATACATATACACACACACACAAGCGGCACCAATTTAATATGGTCAAATCCATCATCGTCATATCGTCGTCGGTTCATATAGCCATAACATAATTCGGTGCCAACAGCATTCATTTTCTCTGTATGGCATTCGCTCTAGTTGTAAAAGCGTACCAAATGTTTGTGTGTTTTGTTTTTCTTCTTTCCACGACTGAATCAAAACAACTCGTACTGAATAAGAGATGTCGAAAGAAAAAGCATGAAGAAAATAAATTTGAAAAAAAAACAACAACAACAATAACAACAGAGAGAAAACAAAAACAAAGCATACACACAACAACAACAAAAACTATGCACGAAACGAAATGAAAGCACCGCTGAGTGCAATGACTGTTGGTCGCCATAATAATACAGAGAGCTCAAGCATACACAATAGACGGTAACATGCAAACACAATTGTGCGCAATGCGTGTATGTGCTGTGTGTGTTTGTGTGTGAGTGAGTGAGTGTGTACAAAAATGTGTATAGGTCGATGGCGTGTAAATACTTTTTCCAACATCGATCTCTTGCAAAGAGAGCCGTCTTCATTTGCCCCGCGATTTTCAACTTATTTCCGCAGACCTGCCGAATGCATTCCGCTTATTCGTGCTAATTTTTTTTTTGCTCCTTCGCATATCTCTTCTCTTTTCAAATTGAAATTCGTTATGAAGATGAAGAGAGGAAAAAATTCTATATTTTTCGAAAAAATTTCCTGTCGACTAGCAGTGCTATTCTAGTACAGAAAGTCCATTTATCAAATGGATGTGCGTAGGAATCATGTTATGAGAACAATTGACATTTATGAAAAATTGAAGCAAGAAATTTAGAAGTGATATTTATTTTACTTAAAGCACGCACGAGTCTTCGACTGCCGTTGTCCGTTTCGCCCGCTCAAAAGCATCGAGTACATATAGTGCGAAAATGTACACACGAAAAAGCAATGTGCATAAGCTAGAAAACGAGAAAGAGTAACTCTATTCTAAGTGCATTCGCTAGTGTGTGACGCACGAGAGAACCAACACATTGTTGAGAGGCAAAAGCGAAAAAATGAGCTGTGTGCTCATGCCATCAATATATTGGCTCGAGGTTCGTTGCCCTAGTTTGACCTCGTCCAATTTTATTGCAATTCAGAATCACACTAACAATCGAACAAATGCGCTGGCGCACACATTTGCAAAATGCGATCGCGAATCATGCATTAGACATGATAAAATCTATACGGAATACGTTTGCTTCGTTCACTCACACGCTCTCGCTCACTTACTTAGTCACTCGTTTGCTCGCCTGACGGTGTTCACGTTGCAACTGCACTATCAAGAAACGAGAGAGCGAGCGAGAGAGAGTCGGAGAAAAGAAAGAGAGCATTGCATGTGCAAAACATTCTATATTACGGTAGTTGACGTTCTGCTGTGTGCGCTTTCGGAGCCAATTGCATCTGAGAGAGGGTCGATTGTGAGCATATACAGCGAATAAGAATAAAAGACGACCACATTATCAGTGTGACTGACACTATTGCAACCACTTTAGATTTTCGATGAAGTGAATTTCAGATCGAATCGCATTTTGGCATTCATTTCGACAGGGACATTAAGTCACCGTTTTCCCGTCAGAAAAAAGGTCGATATTATTTCTGAAATTGAACAGTTCAACTCAGTCCATTGAATGCATTCCAATCTCATCCTTTTCACTTTTAAAGAGAAAAACAATCAAATGAATTGCAAGCAGCCACCATTTAGGCTTGTCCTTTTTAATTACTTTAATTTGTTTATTCAAAATGAAATCGCTGTCATCAATTATTATCCAAATGTGTTAGTAGTTCGAATGACTTAAAATAGCTGCAGCTATAGAGCATTTGTAAACTCATTTAACCGATAAAGGTCTAGCGAATTATTTTCCCTCTCTTTCTCTTTCTGTCCCTTGCTTGCTCACCACTCACTCGTTCGCCTTGCTGGGAATGCAATGAACTCTGCAAGCTCATTTGTTCTCGCGCGCACTAGTGACGTCGATTGTGACCCTGTGAATACATTGCACCCGAAAACATGGAAGTTAGCTCTTTTGCTCTGAACGAAATAACACAAACTAGTGAACACAGTGCACTCGAGCAACTATATCCGAACTGTATCGATGTATGCATTGTATAAAAAATATGTTGCTCATATACATGGTTATGGTTGAAAATTATTTAAATTGTGTGTGAATTGTGCACAGTAGCTCCATGAACGCAATCGGGAAACATGTTTGCCGCAAACATTTGGTGCAAACATTCATGGGCAGTTGGTAGTGTGAAAGCGATACAACATGTATCACATGCCGCAACAGTGAACGCGCGCAAAACACACACTGATTGCATACTTTCGGGCGATTTTTTTCCCTCTACTTCTGATTTCAACTAAATATACCACTGATGTCATGAATTATGTATGGCAAAATGTTTTAACGCGATAAAAACCATTTTCTCCTTGAACAACTTGCAGCTCGATTCACCATATGGATCTGGTGCACAAGGACCTTTAATCTTTATTTTCAATGATAATGTTAACTAGATAATGGTAAAACATTGACAACTATCATAATCAAACTAGTAAATGTTGATGCGTCTTTTTTCTTCTTTTTTTCGTTTCTATCGAATGTGGGCGAACTCACAAAGTGTTTCCCATTTCCTTTCTCTCTCTCCGTCTCGAGCAAACAGTTTGCATGATAATCTGCTGCGTACACATTTGCACGCTGCCAAATGTGAATGACCTTTTTATTGAGGAGCATGGAGCTGAGCTCCGCATTGAAAAATGGTAAACGACTGTCAAATCGATTTCTATTCGACTGTTGTGCAAAATCGGGGCAATTCTATAGGAAACTGATCACAGCCATGGGCAAAGTAAATAAGGAATGTTTAAAAAAAAAATTGATGGTCAAATTTCCAAAGAAATGACTGAAACTTTTTCATCGTTATCATTATTTCCCAATCTGAGCTGGTCACATCTATCTGGTGTGTTTTAGATGGAATCCAGTGATGATTCTTGGTATTTATTCCACATAATATGCCATAGATAAATCATTCTATCAACTGTTGGAGCGATTCGAATGCACATGCAACAACGAAGAAATAAACGCAAGGTTTTTCAAGCCATTATGTGTACAATGATTTTGTTTTTTTTTTCCTTTTGCTCTACCAAGTGTGAGCTCTAGTCTCTCTGCTCTGTTATGTGTGTTTATGTATACATTGTATATAAAGCGGACGTTCGACTCGCTCGCAAGTCACATGCATGCACAAACTGTATGCGCAAAAGCGCAATGAAACTAAATAACCTAAATTGTGAGGTTGATGTTCCCAATTAGTGCAATGACCTATGAGTTATCCAACGTCACAACCAATAGAGCAGCAGCAGCAGCAGAAACAGCATGCACTATACATAGTGTGCATTGCACACACACACACACACACACACAAACAATAGTGTTGTGCATGATAATAGATTTTCGCGCTGTTTATGTGCTATATTTTCTTATCTGTCTTTTTCTCGCTCATTCGTTGCACACATCCAAAAATCATGTATCCAATGTAACCAGCAACTGGTCATTTTGATGGTGTACATACAACTAGCGAATTTAAACATGCGAGCGCGAAAATGCTACGATATTTGAACACGTTACATTTTCACATGATTATTTAATGCCTCCATTTCTTCCAAAGGAATTGAATTTTTTTCAAAATTTGATGAAAAAGCAGGTTTGATCCAGAAGGTTCTTTTCGGTTTGGTGGCATATCAAACGATCCAAGTGGAACTATATCGAAATGTTGGATTTTTTTTTCTCAACGCCAAAATTAAACATATTATAGCACAAAATCAATCAAAATACTTGTTACTATCATGATATTATGGGCAATTTAATGGATGCAATCGAATGAAGTCAATGCATTTAACAAGAGAGCAGCAGAAAGAGATAGAGTGAGAGGAAAACCATCCATTTGTAATACACTGCACATTGTGAGATTATTCTATTTATTCTTTGCATAAGGCAATGTCCTCTGTTGGTTGGGTCATGGCACACAACACACATCGCACTACGTTGCGCTGTATTGCGTATCGCTTGCGTTCAGTTGGTTTTTGTTTCATTTTCTATGTAACAAAAACGACGACGACGACGACAACGATGATGATGTATTCATGCTGCGATGCTATTTGATAAAGAGACCGGAATACGACGGACGTATGAAGGAGAGCGAGAGAGAAACAGAGATAGCGTAGGAGCTTTTAAATATATAAATATGCTCGAATTTAAAATGAAATGAACTTATAGTGTTCGTTGTTCGCATGTATTTGCTGTCATATTTCATCATATCGCTGTCATCATCACTTTCTCGTCGTTTCTGTTTTGTTGAAATGCATTCGAGCAACCGACCGCGCGCTCAACACACACACACATACTTAGAGTGCCATAGAATCTTATGTAGTCTCCCAATGAATTCTATTCAGAGACCAGCATATTTATTAGCATTCAAACATTTTTATGTACAAATTATTTATGTGAACGAAGAAAGAAGCGAATGATATTATGAAAAGGAAGAAGAAGAAGGAGAAGAAGAGCCAAAACAGACACACTGAGAGAGCTGACTTAAAGTATAGAATGAATAAGAATCCGACAACGTTTACACACATTTTAGTGTTGTGCACTTTCTGGTGCATGTGTTATCTAATCCGGTTGGTTCTGGTGTGTTTTGTTGCTCACTCAATATTTCTCTTTGTCTGTGTTTGTGTATGTATGTGGCTCTGTGCATGGGGATACGCTGGTGTGTTGGTTCGTTGCGACTGGAATGGATGTTGTGATAGGGCAATGCATGAGCTCAAACAAATCACCACACACTGATTTCATAGCACATACGACATAATTTTTCCTTTCATGGTATATACACATATTTTGTCATATAACATTCTTGTTTAATTTTTTTTTTATCACATTTATTTCGCAGGTTTTGCTTGGCTCTAGGTTCTGCGCACTCTTCTATGGGCCATGCTGCCGTTGAAATGAAAACCATACGTATATATGTACACGAAATGAGAATATGCTCACGACGACAGGAAGAACGATGCGAAAAGCAAAAGGAATCGAGCATAAGCGAATCGACTTGAGCAAGCAGCAGCAGCACAAGCACAACGAACAAAATGAAAACAGCACAAACAGCTCTCTAAACGGGGCAAACGAATCAAAATGAGAGCAATGACACTGCTCTCACACGGTTTTTCCTTGCACCAGCAACAACATCGGCAGCTCATACAAATCGATCTATATATGATCGAAAAAAAACCAATCCAACCAAGTGCATTTCAGTTTCATGCATTTCGGATCATTTGTGTGCAAATTGAGATTTTTCAAATGCTCACCATTTTCCTTGCTCAACCATCACCAATTAAATTGGTGCTAATGAAATCACGATTGAATTCACGTTTAAAACAGTATTTAGGCGATTTGATTTGGAATTCCGATTGAATGGAAGTTGAAAGAAAATATTTGGGAAAAAAACATGGGGATTTTTAACACACACACACACATGCTTACTGACAATTTGTTCAATAAATTACCATTTAAAATGCACTGTAAATGCAATGGAAATAATGATTTGAATTGGAACACTCACACATATGATTTAAAATGGTTCATTGAACCAATAACCGTTCGCGTTGTTCGAACTGCATAGTGCATTGTGTGTGTTGCGCGATGCAGACGATCGGGGGGAACGAACGAATGAAA
Organism: Sitodiplosis mosellana; assembly: GCF_009176505.1. Classification (NCBI taxonomy): domain Eukaryota; kingdom Metazoa; phylum Arthropoda; class Insecta; order Diptera; family Cecidomyiidae; genus Sitodiplosis; species Sitodiplosis mosellana. The sequence continues at coordinate 6,332,255 of NW_022601438.1, forward strand.
ACAAAAAGAAATGTTTAGAGAGAACGATTGAGAAAATGAAACGTGAGCGAGATGGAAAGTAAAAATGGCTCAAATCCACTTGGATTCGAAACGATGACAATATAAATTTAGAAAAGAAAACGTAGGAAGAAAGAGAGAAAAAACGAGATGTTAGGGAAAAAACCTAAAGTGTGCATGTCATCGTCCAATGTTTCGGATATAAAACAGCCAGAACTAACCTATCAGTACCTTTTGAAACATCGAAACTCAATAATAATAACGATGATAAATGAAAACTATAAACGATAACAAGACAAACGGGCAACTGGTTTAACTTGATAAAAATTGTCTCAGTTATTGTCTGTTTGGCTGCGCTGTTATCAAAATGTATATAGACTATGAATATTGTGCGATCGCTTGCGCGCGGCACTTTTTTTAAATTCCCTATTCATGTTGACACAAACCAAGTGCTGTGAGCATTTGACACATTTTCTTATCATAAAACAATCGTTCCGCATGTGACTTGAGTTCATACTCCTGCCCAAAATGTTGTTCCACACTTTTGATACGATGATACGGTTCTTTTCGAATCAATATTTTCGAGAAGAAAAAAAAACGAACAAATAAATTTTCCATTTTTGATCATTCCCTGTGTTTTCCTCTTTCATGTTCAAAACGTTTCAAATAAATCCAAATAATAGATTTGTTTTTGGAATAGAATGAAAGCGACACATAAAAAAGGTCACTAAACTCTCCATGTCTCTTTTTGTTTGCTGTGTGTGTGTGTGTGTGTTGTAGAGTGCACCGTACGCTGTGTGTTCACAGTGCATTTAATATTGTGCATGTATGCCTGCATTGGCGTTCACATAAAACTCCCTATATACTCTCTCTCTCTCGCTCGCTCGCTCGCTCGCTCGCATAACACACAATATTTTTGGTGTGCTATTAAAATGTTGCATTGGATTTTATTCAGTAAATTGTAAGGCTCGATGGATGCACACAATGTGCATTGGTATGGTTGCACAGTTGTGTACGCGTATACTTTATATCTGTGTGCGTGCACTGTATACACAGTCGATGTCGAACATGTGCGCGCTGTGTAGTATTGTTGGCTTCACCCAAATTCCAACTATGCATAAAATAAATAGAATCGTGTTTTTTTCTCGTTGTTGTTGGTATTTTCCAACATTATTTCGGTGTGCCTTTTAAAACCTCGAATTCGAGAGTCTTCATTGCTGGCATGGCACGGCAAGGTATGGCAAGGCATGGCATAGTCTGATCGACACAGTGTATACATTACAGTGCACATATTTGTGTCGTTCAATATATTGTGTCGTTGCACGAAAAATGCGGTTCGTCTTTTTATTTTGATCTCTTTCTCTCTCTTTCTCTCTCTCTCTCTCTCTCCCTCGTCTCTCTCGCATCGTCAAGAGTGCGTGACGTGAATATAGCGGGGGAAAAATGTAAGCGCACTAGCTGTAGGTCTGGATGAATTCCTGTTTGTTGTAATTTAGATTTCATGCTTATGCTGATTATGCATTTATACGGCCCCAGAAGTCACAACAACAACAAAAAAAAACTACTACTTTAAGAATCAACTGAAACCATTTTATGTGTGTATGTTATTCATGAGTGTGTGTTATTTTAACCGCGCTCTAAACGGAAATAGAATAAATAATCAGCCGGAATCGTTGATTACCAAAATGACTCCTCACGAAATGTGCTGATTGTTTCCACAAATAGATTTGAATTTGGTTGTTTTTATTTTTATTCGAACAAACTGAACAACGAACATCAACACAAACCGACAAAGCAATGCATCGCGATTCGACATAAACCATATGCTCATTATGATGCATGCTTGGTGCTTCATTCTTTAACGTATCGCATTTTAATATCGTTCATTTGCAGCGACTAAAAGTTATTTCCATTGAAAATCTCCACTAGACAATGCACTCCACATTTTTTGTTTTGTTTCTAAATCTAAAAGTAGCAGTAGTATAGACTGTGTTTTGACTTTGTTTTCCTCTCGAAAAACGTTAAATTCTAATTCTCAAGCGCTCCGTACTCAAATATTCCTTTTTTTTGATATTCGGTCGTATCAAGTGTTACGTGCGCTTTAAATTATCATTTCTTACATTTAACGGAAAAGTAAACAAAAATCATTTAAAAATAAAAGGAAAAAAATAAAACAATTCTAGTAAATGTATCGGTTCATGATCGATGTTCGATATGATTTGACAAAAGTATCTCTTGTAAACTTCCTGCGAAATTGGCACTCATTCGATCAGCTCAATGAACTGTTCAGTTTGTGGTGTCTTATGTATTTTATTCTGTGTTTTTTTTTCTGTCCATAAAATAAATGGTTTCTGTTGTTGTTGGAGGTAAGTCAGTTTACTTCCTTATTTCGGGCGTGTATATGTGTTATATTGCCTGCGATATTTACATCGTTGTGGCGTAGGCTCTATAGACGGGATCAAGGTAGCAGCCGAATGAGCTGGCTGATTACTCGGAAATGGGATAGAGAGGCAGATAGGCCGTTTCACGATGACACCACTTGGTGTGTGCGTATAGTGTGATATATGTGTATGTGTGGTTGGTGTTGATTAACCAGTCTGGAAAAAAAGCCTTCGAAACTGTCAGACGAATACGAAATGCATTGACTCAGAATATTAGAATACAATGGGCGAGTTGCAGCGGCCCACAGCACACAATATGTGCATCCAATATCTCGGACACTGTGTAAATATCGCACATCGTAATTACAACCCATCAACTTGAGCGCTGTGTGTGCGAGAGAGAGATTATGATTGCGCGACTGACTGGGACTTACCGCTCCTCGATTGTTATTATTGCTGTTGCCTTGAAAGCATTTTTGTCGTTCTGTCGCTGTAGCCGTTTTTCTTCTTCTTCTTCTGAAACGGTCACTGAGACGAAAATAAAAATTAGTCACAGATACAGAGCGCGGCAGAGAGACAGGCGCTTCAACGACGCGATAAGCGGCAAACAACAGCAAACAGTATTAACCCAAGTGCACAAGGTCAGAAATGGAAGTGGTTAACGTACACACACATTGTGTGTGTGTGTGTGTGTATCTGAATGTCCGAGTATATTTGAAACATTTTCGGTATTATTTACGCTGCTTTAATTCCATTCTCATTTTCTTTCTCTCTCTCTTTCTCTTGCACTTATTCTCCACTCATTTTTCTTCTTCTTCTTTTCAATGCGTATCATTTTGAATTGGCTTGAACCATCGTTTTACTCTCTCTATCTCTTTCACTAAAACTCGTTGCTATTATATTATTAAATGCACCAGTTTGGTTTCTGGTTTTTTTTCTTTGTTTTTATTGTTGTTTTCGCTTTTCATTTTTATTTCTTCCTATCGAATGTGTGTAGATGTTGATCGCATTCTTTGTCACCGTCCATGATCATAGCAGAAGTGTATGCACTGTCGAACGCATGAACTTGACGGTCATGGAGAGTTCAGAGTGTTTTTATGTTACTATACATTTTTCTCTCTTCCCTTTCTCAACACTTTATTCTCTATCACTAGGAAAATGTTGAGCTAGTCCGGATTGGATCGTTTTCATTACATCGTTTTCGTTGGATGAGTTAAATTTTTTGTTTTGTCAATTTGTTTCAATTATACAATTATTCTCACAGTTTTCGTTTCGTCTTGTCTATTTGGTTCTCATTCGGGGCTATTTTGACTAAGGAACGCGTCAACGTGTGTGTGTGTGTGTGTGTTTGTGTATGTTTCCCATGTCAAAGGAAAAAAACGGTTTGAATTCGATACTTTTGCTTTCATTGCAACACTTCGTCAACATTGTTCCGTCACAACCCGCCTGATGGATGGAATTACTTTATTATCGATTCATTTGTGTCGCTCAGATACAAAAAAGTGCACGAAACGAAAGAAAGAAAAAGGAGTTGGTATCGAATTCCATCCTGCCGCCCCCATTTTGAGTCTTCCACTTAAAAATGTGTTCCATTTTTTTGGGTTCAATAGAATTAGGCGTCTTGTAATGGTGAAGAGCTCTTCTCACAACCATATGCTTTTTTTTTCTAACCCTTTCTATTCTTGAGAACATTTCGTTGAACAGAAGAAAACCATTCAGATCAAAGCCCGGATGAGACTGGGAAAAAAGAAACTAGAACGATATCCAATTACCGTATGACACAAATTGTGATGGGAAAAAAAAACGAATCAGAATTGAGAATTGATTGAATCGTGCAACTAATTTCAATTTAACTTTTAAAATCCATTTTATTCGATTCGGTCATTTATCACACAGTGCGCACTCTGCACGTTTACGGTTGTTACAATTACGTTTGATACATACACACACAACGAATTGGCATTGGATTGAACATGATTCGTTTGTGACATCATCGCACCCACTGAGCATCTTTCTCATTCGCAAGCCGAAATGTGTTTAAAATAGCGCAGTGTGCGCGCGTGCGAATTTCAATCTGTCTAGTGCCTGTATCTCGTTCTCGTCCAAGCGCGATCAATTATGTTCGCCAGTGTCCGTGTGTGTTCCGTATACGTCAGAGGCAACGGACAATACGAAAAATTCGTGCAAATCACATACGAAACAAAAACAAATGTAAAACCGAAGTGATCAGCGATTTCGGACCGGGCTATTTTTGAATGAGCGATGACTGAAAATATGATGAAGGATAAATAAATACGAAATCTATATCAAAGCGCTTCCGTGTTCTGATGAACTGTGTTTATGGTTTTATTTCATTGTTTTTTTTTTTCTTTCTGGTTTCTCTCAACTGTGGCTTCTGGTTGATTTCCGTTTTGTTGCAAATATCCGATTTTTCATGTAACATGAGACCAGAAACGGGTCAGGCGCATCGAAAAATCATGGTAACATTGAAAAAATATGTCGCATTTTTGGTTGTTTATTTTTTGTTTGTGGTTGTATGGTTCTTGTGTGTTTGTGTGTTGATGTGTGGATGAGACGGGTGAGCTCGCGATCACTGTTTTTCGGCACACACAATCAAATTTCATTCGATGCGTTCATATTCTGTTCATTCTTATTATCGGCTCAACGCCACCATTTATATATATATATATATATAGTATGAAGTACGTATGGCAAATACAGATGATATACACGATCGCATAGCGTTACGCGCACAGCAATCAATGTTGCGAACGATTTGTGCGAAACGTATGTTATTCGCGACATGCGAAAAAAAAAAATCCACACGGAATGAGTGTATCACGCCTTACGCGCAATGGCATTGAGCGAGTTTGTTAAACTCTTTCAACCGCTTTGATTTTATCGGGATAACTTATTGAAATAACATTGAAAAAACAGTTTTTTTCCCCTTTTTCGTTTCGATGTGTATGTGTGTATGACTCTCTTTCGGTGACACTGTTTTAGTTCCCATCGTGCACTTCGTTTCGAGCGCTTTGCTAATTCCTTGTTCTACCGCTTTTCCTACATTGATATCTCCCCGCTATGTGTGTTTTGTTGCTGGCTGCTATTTTTTTTTTTGTTTCTGTGTGATTTTCTAATGAGCACGTCGCTGCTCTGATTAAAAGCCACTCAATAATGATCATGAGATATTTGTTTCACTCGCATTTGCTGGACATAAGACAGACCTTGTGATATGGTCTGCTGATATGCTACAGCTCAATCAATTTATCAGCGCAGTGCTTAACTATCGTAAAAATGTAGAGTCAAATGTTTTTTTTTTCTGTTTGCTTCGTCAATAGACTTTCATTAAGAAGGAACTCCTTATTTACTCGAACGAAATCAACGAATTTTATTTTCATTTCTTTAATCACACATACTATTCATGGATGGTCTTGAACTCTCTTCGCTATAGTTAATTTTTTTAGACACGTTTTTTTTCTGTCGCTCAGTTATAGATAATTTCGGTGAATTTTTTCATTTCGGAAATTGAACACGAATTCTTATCGAACGATCGATCAATTCTCCTATCATCGACACTAAGAAATTAAAAATACAAACAAAACGGTGGTCAACATACCTTGCAGCCTTCACATGAGTGTACGCCATAATGAAATCCGGATGCTTTATCGCCGCACACACGGCACAAAACGGTTGTTCCATCAAATTCTGGTGAAATATTGGGAAATAGAAGAAAAAACAGTTCAATTAAATTCAATTCCTATACTTTTGGAAAATTAACCAGGTGGTTTTAATTTTGGTTTTCTTGTCTTCAAAGAAAATATGTATTCATTGGTGTTTTTGGGCACTGAAAAAAGTCGACTGTTAACCGCGGAAAGAATTCCGGTTTTTGTTTGTTCGATGTTTATTTCGGCCTAGCCAAAATTGAAATTGACAATGTGTTCAACGACGGAAATGAATGGCAATAAAACGAAGTAGTTCCATACGATGAAAATGAAGAAAAATGTAAAAAAAAAAATTGTAGCATGTCATAAGTTCAAAGTTGTATCTCGTTCTCGCATTTATGCACTAAGGTGCTACGAAAGAGCGTATTTTTCGGGTTTTCTGGTGTTGTGTGGCCACAAGTGCTACCTTGAAACAGGTAAATGGCTTTGTAAACACGATGCAAAATGACATCGTGTACTGGCTACCAGCCACAGCAGCAGAAGCCGCAGCACCACGGCCAAATAAGGTAAACCAATTCGAAAATAGACGGTCCAAAATTGGTTTAACTTTGCGCACGATGCCCTTTTTTCCAGTCTTTTTTTTCTTCTTTTTGATAATAACACCGTTGAGAATACTCGTTCGCGCGCGTGGTTTCGTACAATCATTCAATGATGATTTTTCAATTTATTTCGTTCCTTTTCTCACTCTCGATCGGCATTTTTTGCGCCATAATCACAACAACTATTGATCTTTTGGGCTCGGTGATAATTTATTACAGGCCAGTTCTCTGTTCTTCAGTACTGGTGTATGTGTGTGTCATTTGCCTGTCCACTCCGATTTCTTCGTATTCCGGAGTACGCGTTTTCATTGTTTAGTAACAAGTTTGAAGAGAATATTTCATTTCATACAAACACGTTCGATTGTTTGTGTATAAGGTTTTTTTTTTCTTTCTCATTCGCATACTCTTCGCAGTATCATACATATTCATTGTCAATTGTAAACTTTGGAGTCGTTCAATGAACCTTTTTTTCCATCAATATATCGACTGAATGATTCGTGGTTGGTTTATACAGTGTGGCTTTGCCACCCAATATTTGAATATTTTGGTGACACAGGCACGCTGTATAAAATCTATATCAGGCGGGCGTGAGTTGGGATTTCTGGTTTGGCGTACGATTAATTGCAATTGGCAAGTTGTTGACGGTGGTCGAATTCCAAAAATCATTATTTCATTTATGGTAAACCAAATACCACGATCCGCCGAGACCATTTCACAAATTTATAAATGCGCATTCATTTAAAAGCGATACAGTGACATCAAAAACCTGAATATCAGTCGATGTGTGTGTGTGTGTGTGTGTGTGCCGTATTGAATTTTGGCAATCCAATGTCATCTATACAAACCAATTGTATTTTTCAAGTTCAAACGGTTATTTGCCACTGAAAAATGCACTACGGTTTATCCACCGTGATATAAGCGCGGCGAACTGTTAGTTTTTCAGTTTTGGCTCATCTATTTCGTATGTTTGCGTTTGTATTGGTTTTTGTGGGTGTGAAAGAGGCATTGGGCACGAACATTGATTTCGATTATGTGAAATGTATCACGATGTATTTTGAAATTGTGGCTTTTCAATGTGCATTCAAACAAAGTCAAACAACACAAATTCATTGATGGAATTAAAACGACCGTTGCACACTTTCTTTGCTTTGGCAAAAAATGCCTTATTTACGCCAAGTTTATTTTTGTACGCTATCGTTGGAAACGACAGAAAAAAAACGGTTTCAGAAAAAAAAAATACCAGCCAATAAAAATGATATGTCATTAATTTGCTTTGATTTCCATTTCCATTTCAAAACGAAAAGAAAAGTGCTGAATCCATCGGCCACTTTTACTCTTCTCTTTGTATTGGATATGTCGATCGAATCGCTCTCAACAGATTGCGATGCAACAACAACAACAACAAAAACGAACTCGCTCTGAAAATTTCGCGGTTAATTGAGCATTTGGTCTATACGAATTTCTTTTTTTTTTCACTGTTTCAACATGCTCTCTGCTATCTGTGTGTTCCCATTTCTTCTTGTTTTGCTCGCTTTTTTTTGCTCCGTTCTTCTTTCTCTTTGACCAAATTGCACGGTGAATGTCTTTCACCTCTTTTCTTTCGTGTTTTTTCCTCTCGCTTTCATACGATATTCATTTGGGGTAGAGAGTTTTCATCAATTTATTGACCGATTTATGCATCGATCGAAAAACAATAGGCTACCGAATATGTCGAATACGGTCGAAGTTCGTTCGATGGGCAACAGCATGTACAACAAATTTCACTGAATTAATGTACACTTTGCACAACCACAAGCAATGGTATGGCCAAGGAGCTATAATTTTTCATGTCAAAAAGTCTATCATTTAAATCTCGTTAAAGGTCAGTGTGCATTAACGAGGCAATCGATTTGAAGATGCATCGTTAGAGCACAAACGATCGCCGTAAAGTCAATTCAAAGGCCGTTTTATAGGCGAATGTCAATGACCTAACGCAATATCAGTATACACAAGCAAGCGCGATACATGTTGGCACTGAACGATGAAAAAAGAAACAAGAAAAATCGAACATAAAGCTAACAACCATTATGCATTAGATTTGGAATGGAATACTGAGGCCGCAGAGAGAATGAGAGAAATATTGTGTGTTGTTTGAACATGGTACATCGCGTATTGTGTATCTTGATGCTGCTTCACTGAAACTTTCACTTCAAAAATATATACTCCGTTGAGACAGCTGAAAGAGAAAACGCAGCCGCTGAACGAAATGAAATTGATTTATTCGTCTAAGCGTGCGTTTCGTTGCAGTCATATCTCACATACACACTCTCAAAGTGTGTGTGCGAGCGAGAGCACGACTCACATCTATACAAGTCAACGGCACACAAATCACGTGCAGAGGCTCAAATAAAAAAAAAACAACAACATATAATCATATCGGCTGTTCTCCCCTTTTTCGGTCTCTCTTTTTCTCCCTATCTCTCTCTCTGTCTCACGCGCGATCATATTAAATTCAATGAACTGGATTTCGATATTAGCGGCGCTGAATTGAGATATGTTTTGTACTCGAACGAATCTGAAAAGCCTAGTTTATTGACATTGATATTTGATCGTGGCGCAGTGCATCGATGGAATGAACAGCGATGGAATGAATGGATATGTTGACAACAATGTGTATGTTTATTGCTTGGCCATTTGTGTGAATGCAGGCTTTTTGCGTTCAAAGCACGTGAATAATCACAATTTTATAAACAATTTTCACATCTGACTGCATCATTATCATTTAGAAAATTCAATTTGTCTATCAATTCCATCACATAACAACAGCAATACGAAAAAAAATATTTATTTTTCGATGCAGTTGTTGTGTGGCCTGTGGCATGCACCGTCTAATTCATTGCAATTGGAGCGGCACATTGAATTTTGCCAGTAGACCAAACGAGACATTCAATTAATTTTATCTTGCGGCCGAAGCGAACATTTTTCACTATCGGATTACACTTGCACGCCACAAACATTCGTCCACATTCGAATCGAATGCGAGTGTGTGTGTGTGTGTGTATTTGTCTGAGTTATTGATATGTAATTAAAAACGATAAATCTAAAATGTGAACTGGTCTGCATCGATATGTGACTGTGGTCATGGCGTTTCCAAATGCATGTGTGCATCGGTTGAGTGCTGTTTCGACAGTATCAATACAGTCCATTTCACGTATAAAAATAAAAATGAAAGTGTTTTCTAAGTTGATCGTGAAAATTCCGCCCGAAATTGGGTTGAATTGATTATCATGTCGTGTTACACGTTTTATCGAGAGTGAAACGCCCTTGCAACACCTTTCTTCAATCATCGAGAGCAGAAAAAGCGTACGTTTCATTCTATCTCGACGAGTCAAAATTAAACAATTTGGTACAATTCGATTCATTTTTGCATGGAATGGTTTTTGTGTTGACAAAGCGTTGTCGAATTTTGGCGGGCGAATAAATGAAGTTGTTACCGATATTTAATTCTGGTTCGCCTTTCACCGAACTGGCAACAGTTGCATCCATGACGGGATATGTGTTGGTGACTGTTGTCGTTACGGTTGGTGATGATTTGATTGGTGGTGCCGGTGGTGGATAATCCTGTGGTATTGACTGCGTTGCCACTTTGTAAATGACACTAGTCTGTTGTGTTTGAAGGGGTGCTGGCCCAATACGAATCACTGATTGATGCATTTTGAATAGTTTTGTTTGGTTTTTCTCGCACTTTCTAAGAGCTTCAATTCAAAATAGTCAATATAATCCTTCGGTAAATTGTCCTTTATTTCAAGCACTTTTGCTTCATTTTCTTTTTTGCACGCACTAATTTCCGTCTTTTTCGTCTCAATTTTCGTTTTGATGAATACAAATCGATTGTGTGTTGTAATCCTTCTTTTTTTTTGTCGTTTGGTAATAATATTGCACCGAAAATCTTCACAAAATTGCAGTTACACTGAGTATGTTTTTTTTTCTCTCTCAAAAATATGTCGCTTATATCACACTAGATTCTGAACTTATCTTGTTTGTTCTTGCTTCAAAAATCCATCATTTGGAGTTGTTTTGAGATGTGTCAATATGTTCTACTGTTGGTAGTAGCTAGTAAATTCTTCACTGTTGTGTCACCGAAATAAAAAAAAACCCGCTCGTGTCTGAATCGGTTGTCGTTCGCTGAACAATTGCACGCGATCGAATCTCGTTGATCATGAAATAAGTGAACAATATTTTCGTCGGTTCTGTTCACCTGTGTGTATCTGTGCATCAATGTACCAAAGTAAACATATCATGCATAGGCAGGCCGATACAGTGTAAAAAGGAGCGGCCCGCTGTGTATTGTGCGTATCGCAATGACACTGAACTTATGCAGACCGACAAAAAAGCGAAACGAAATAAACTTTCAAGATCACCAGCGTTCAATAAACTTCGAACGTTAATAAATTTTGATCATATTCTTCTCTCTGTGTCTCGCTGATTTTTTTTTCTGTGCTTGCTTCGTGCTTGATCTGTTATCGATATACTTGTGTATCGCTTTGTCACTGTTGTCATTTGCTGTTTTAATTGATTTCCGTACAATTTTTTTTTTCTGTTTGTTTGCCACACACACATACACTCCAAAAAAGACAAGTGAATTGTCTGTTATGCACTTCAGATTCAATGTAAGATGAAATTCGGATCGGATGGGGTATGAATTATTTTGTTTTTTTTTCTTCTTTTCGCTCACGATCACTTGTCAATCTCCTCATATGAACACGATCACTAAAATTCTGGGTTCGATCGCATTTCATCGACAAATGAAAATCACTTCCAACACTTTCGGTGAAGAAATTGTAGCATGAGCATTTAAATAGAATAAAATTTGTGATAATTTTCCTTTATGTGTTCTTTTTTTTTCGGGGAAAAAATGATAAAAAAAACGCCAATATTCACTGTTGTGCGTTAAACTCTTTCGACGTTATAAACATCATATGCACACTCGATGATTGAATTTCGAATACGAACAACGGAAAAAAAATAATAATAATGGGAACAAAATGGTTTTCGTGGCGCAACCAACGAAAGGAAAATTTGTACTGATGATGAGTGAAGTCTACGGCTTACCAAACGTAATATCACATTGAAGGTCAGGTAGTGGGGATGTACACATTAATATATAAAATAACATAACATACAAGCACAAAAAGAGAGCGAACGAATGTGAACGGCGAGAGAAAATGTGTGTACATATGACAAAACCCGACGAAGAATGAACAGACGCAAACCAAGAGAAGTATAAATAAAAAAAACGTACGCAACTTAAACTACATACACATATAGACAATCAACGAACTCGAAACCATACGATGGAAAATCGGAGCGTGCGCGCACGCTTGCTTCGCTGCAGAAAGCGAATATACGCACGATCGCGACGACGCTCTGCTTTTCGATTTGTTGTTTCGGTATTTTTCATTTCATTATGCATATACTTGATGCTCTCGCGCAAACACGCACGCACCACACACACACACACAAACGCGATAGTCGTATCGCCGGTCGCTGACGTACCGCGCAATACGCTATGGATCAAGCAACCATTTCTTGCGACTCAATCGCAGCATTTTCTATTTGTAACGAGATCACAATTATGCTTTAACACAGCGAGATTTTCAACGATCTGTCTGGCCAGGAGAAAATTAACCAGTTGCAGAAAGAGTTGAATCAATTTTCACATCAACTGAAATACGTTTCACGATCGCTTCAGAATATTTTAATCGATTTGACTGGAAAAAATTTACATTTATCCAAATTTTCGGCTAAAATTTGCCTGAAACCATCGTCGAGCATAACAATCACCAAAAATGCTCGTCGATCTAAAGATTTTGCAGTGAAATAGTGCCGCATTTGATCGACCGTGGTTAAGTGAACAAAACGAGTCAAGAGCAAATCCTATAGTTGTATTGATCGAATGAGCACGGAAACAACGACACCGACCGACAGTGAAACAGCTGCACACGTGGCCTACGTATGTTTTTACTTGTGCTCGCTACCATTATCTCCCCGTCACTCTGTGCAAGCGTTCACATTTTTGAAGGTGGTTCATTCCGAAATTGATCATTTTGACCAAATTCAAAAATGCTTCCGATTTGTTTCCGGGAATTGTTGTTAATCCTGTTAACCATTTGCCTGGGCCAGTTAGAACGATGATCGAGTGCCATGGGACAGTTAGAACGATGCATTGGATAATCGAGTGACGGTATTGTCGATGAGTATATTCGGGTTTTGGCATCCGTATTATGGCGGAGTCGCACATAAAACCAATAGTTTTGGCTATGGATAGATAGCGCGGGTATGAGGTTGCGTTGAGTCGCGACGTTGTACTTGAAAAATGTTGAACACAGACATACAATGTATATGCGGGCAATGACGTATAATTTACAATGATCATCGTAGCAATGAACGCGCGTTGAACCACGATGCATTTCGATTCGAATGGAATGGAAAACATTCACTCACAGTAAGAGTGAGAGCCTAAGCAAAGAGATGGATTGCATGCAATAGCTGAAATAAAAATGTTGGTATATTTCGGATTGGTTACGCGGTCATATGGCCTTTTCTCTATTACTTACTCAATTTCACATATCTCTATTATCTATCCGTTCGTATGCTTATTGCGCTCATCGCATCGTAGCATTGGCAGCAGCATTCAAACCAATAAATTTTGGGTTAATGTACGCACCGAAGAGCAACGAAGAGAAAATTGGACCGTAGTGAATTTGAATATTGTTTGCTTGTCCATAGGCACAGCAACTTTTCACTTGATCTCCGCATCAAATGCAATTGATTTTGATTTCTCTGACTCTTGTGTGATTTAGGTTCGGATGGACTTTTGGAAATCATTTCGATTTTGACTCAAAAATGATCTCATTCAAATTCCATTAGGCTTGTCTGTCTTTCAAAGAAGGTTGCAAACACTTATTGAACTTCAATCGTAAAACAAATGATTTGTGGCAAATCTGGAGCAATATACGCTTTTTTCCATAACAATAAGCGGTAACGAATTTCAATGTTGTTCGGTAGGATCATGTTCCGAGCGTGTTGGCAATGAAGTTCATGGTTAACCAAACATTGCGCCCGCGTTCATTATAATTTACATAGCCAGCCAACTGAACGATATGAATGTTGTCAAAAGTAAATGAACGATTGTATGCATTTCGATAGCGCGTCGCGCTGTGTTGTGTGTTATGGTTTTATTTTCTCTCTGTGTCATCTATTCCTTCCTTCCTTGTTTATCTCTTCTTGTCGGTGTTTTTCTTTGTTCTGTCATGAGTGTTGAGTTTTTCAAATGAGCTACACCGATAGATTTCAGTAAAATCGAACAAATGGAGTATAGAAAATGAAGAATTGATAGAAATCGTTTTACAAGCATGAAATTTTCGAAAACGAATTCGCTTCCAAACACATTTGAAATGGGTTTGTTAAATTTCATCGCTATTATGGCCATAAAAGGATTTGGTGATTCGTAACGGTCCTTCAGTTTGAACTTCCACTTTCCGTGATGTTCACTCTCTGTGTGTATTCTGTACTGTTTTGAACATTTTGATAATGAAATTATTAATGGTTTTATCTTGAACACCAATTTAGCGGCATAAAATCATGACGGCATTTCAACCATGAAAATAAACGTAAATAAATGAGCAAAGAAATGTCAAATTTCTGTTTATGGCTGCTTTGAACACCGAAAAGAAGACCAAATCGTGTGACTCAGCCGGAAGCTTAGAAGAGCAGATGATTTCGTTAAAAGCCAGTCAAAATATTCGCCTCGGTTCTTATATCGAATGAGTTATTTCCGAGATGAAAATGAAATCGCGCAACATTTTTGTTTGATAAAAATACAATCAGTATTTTGATAATGAATTTTGGTCGGTTGTTCAATGTGACATTTGTTTTTTTTTTTTCTCCGTTGGATTCAATTTTGCGTCGAAATTCAAAATGAGCCAGCAAAAGCAGCGCAGTGCAGATCGATTCGATCGTACTGTGATATTGTACTGTGGATGGCAAATTGCAGCAATCGCGTGAGAATTGCCGCGGAAAGAGAGTAAACAACGATGCGCGAGCGCGCACGTAAAAGTCGCGCTAGCAGAAACCAAAAGAAGAAAAAATGTGATGCTACTCAAAGTGCAACGACACAAAAACTATCGCGTTTAGCTCGGTGCACGCGCGCGCACACACTCTTTTCGAGGCAATTGACTTTGTCATGGTTCCGATTGTAATCAAATGGCGCACAATGATCGTAGGCTGATTCAATTAGTTTTCCAACGTGCGCAAACGAAAACATAAAATCAACGAATTTATCGATCAAAAAGCGAATTTGCTGAAGCTCGAGCTCTTGCCGACACCAAAATCCCAGCAGATACATTCACTTCGTTTTAATGTTTGTACAAATTTGCGAAGCCCAAAAGTGAATCAGACACATACACATAAACATTTTTCATGTGGCCAAAAACCATTTGAGTCGGAGGAATGCCGTGTAGGACGACGACGATGATGATGACGTTTCGAAGAGGCTATCGGATCATGAACGAAATTGAATTAGTGCAGTTTGTATTCGGTTCGTTCGCATTGCAATTCAGTGTGAATCGTTTCAGTTTAAATTTAATCATTAGGTAGTTGGTTTGTGTGCGCGAGTTCATTTTTTTCTGCTTCTTCTTTGTTGTTGTTTTTTTTTGGCAATGGCCTCTGTGTATAGCAATGCAGAGAAGAAATTTTGTGCAGCAGAGTAGTGTAAGCGATTAAGTGAGCGCATGCACACGGTAAAAAGAACAACAACAGTCGAATCGCGAGTGCGCGCACGCTCGCATATGGCTTGGAAGAAGAAAAGAAAAAGGAAAAGAAAGGGAAAGAAAGTTCAATATACTCATTGAACGATGTGAAAATGGCGAGAAAAAAAACGAGCCAAGTATCATATCGTTCGCTGAAGCATACTCAACATATACGAAGAAGATCATCGATATGTACGGCGTACGTGCACACAAGAAAGTTGCATTTGAATGTGCTAAAATAAATGAGGGGTTTGGAGCGAAAATGTCATACAGAAATTTCGAGAGGAAAAATGTTAAATGAAAAGAGATAGTTATATAGTTCACTATAGTTGACGATACAGTTAACTATATAGCTATCACTTTTCCGCTCATTCATCATCGACATTTTTCCGCGCAACTTTTCTGTATTACATTTTCGCTCTAAACCCCTCAAATAAAATACAACAAGCGCGGCATGCACAGGCACACAGTACAACGCACGTTGAAGATGCCATGAAAGCACTCTCTCAGCACACACACTAACACATTTAATGACAATGAGAAAAATACATCGTCAGCGTTTAAGCTTCAAAACACCGTGCAAAGTGTGCGTGTATGCGTCATACCGAGGAAGATGCATTGCATATTTGCTTCTTCTTTTTCTCTCTGTAGATTGCAGGTAAAGGAACTTTAAAGCGTTTCATGTATGGTCGGTTGCTTGAAAGCCAAAGAAATGGCCAAACAATGTTCAGTGCAATTCCATATGATTCAATCACATTACACGCGCACACACGCGCACAGCGTCGTCATTATCAGCATTGATACAGAAAAGCTCCAACGAATGGCAAGTGGACGAAACGGCTTCATCAATGTCGATCAAAATGCACATCATGGTGAAATAGTTTCTAGCCGCTGCCTGCATTGAGTGACTGGTCCGCGTGTTTCCTTTTTGCCAAAGACCATCATCGTTTCTATCAATTGTGCATTTTATTCGTGTTTCGCGATATTTTATTTTTTTCGTCTTTGTTCAGTTCAAACATCTTTTTGGTTGCGTGCACTGTACAGATTGTGTGTACTCTATCGTTCACATCACACTGGTTTATACATACACACACATTCACAAAGGCGAACCAACAACAATGGCAAACAGCAAGCAAAAAAAAGAAGAAAGATGCATCTTGTCAATTTGTGTGAGCCGCTCACTCTCTCAGTGCACTGCTGCTGCTGCGGCTGCTTGGCTTCGGCGAAGAGGAAAGCAAAAACAACGGCAAAAATTGTTGATGAGGTCATTGTCTTTGTTTCTCGGAATTCTGTTCGTTGCACAAACACAATTTATTAATATTGGTGTTGGATATGAGCGAATGAAAAAAAAACTGGCCACATTACACACGTCACCATTACTACCGATTCGATGGTGTGCGCGAGGTACACGCACAACAACATCTAGCATCATCTCGATATATATTGTTTATGAAACGGCTTTTGATTCGTAATGCGACGATTTTTATGAGTAAACAATTTCGTGTTGTGGGATGAATCCATTTAAATGGGTTTCGAGTGGAGTTCAAATTTTAAAGCCTGAACCTTTTCGAATGGAACAGAAAAGTGAGTGAAAAGGTTGAAAAAATGTAAAAAAAATTGTCGAGAAGAGTGAGTGCTTCTTGCATTCAGTGCGATTTCTGAGTCAAACTTTGGAATCTCCGAAATTTTCATGGTTCAAGCGACGGCGGAGATGAAGGCAATCTTATCGATTTTCTATTGAGGAATCATAATTTTCATGTTGTGCGAAGCGGCATCGACCGAGAATGGATTCTTCATTTGCAGCAATTGCATTACGTGTCTGCCTTTCGTTTTGTCTGTTCGCATATTTGCGTGTGTAATGTTCAATAATAACGATCGTACATTACACTGTACAACGCAAATAATGTAACAACAAAAACAACAGCGAAATATAAACGAGCGAACGAACGAAAAAAAAGCCTGAAATGAAATGATTGTCCAAGATATAAAGATACCAATTACGGTGGCTCATTGAATAGCAAAACGAAGTTGTGATGTGAATGCACTCTCATCGCACACACACACACACACACATCTCTTTCTCTTTCTCTCTGTCTCTCGGGCCGGCTTGATTTTCCAAACTCTCTCGAAATAAATAGCTAACGCTCGACAGCAACAATCTCAAATATCTATTCGTTTTTTTTTCTCTTCATTTTTCTTCTCTTCGGCCCACTTCAGTTTGTTATGCTTTTTGTTGTTGTTGTTTTGCTTTTCACGAGTTGCACAGATATTTTTCGTTGGATAAATGGTATGTTTTGTTTTTTTTTTTTTTTGTTGATTTCCTTTCGATTGAAATTTGATTGGTTAAAAATTGCGAAACGCGAATGCACTTCTTTGGTCAAATTAATTATAGATTTGATGGGCAGAGAGGCAGAAAGAGATATGGGGAGAAAACAAAAGCAAAATCTATGCGGTATAAGAGTAGACATTATTAGTAACGCGAAACCATGCACTCTTCGTGGCATTGACCGCGTGAACGAACTTCAATGTGCAAAAAGAAATCAGATATTCCCATCAGTGATATTATGACTAAGGCTCGTCGCCGTGCGCTCACCTCCGTTCAAAATCGTGTAAATGGTTTTCACGTGGAAAATGTCAGCAGTTACAGCAGCAGTATCATCAGCGATATGCAACGAATCCATTTACCGAATCAGTGAAATCGAAAATATTTCAGAATTTTGGTTTGTATTGTACAATCAAAAATGCCGAAAACTTTTTCGATGGTTGACCAATCACAAGTGACGCCTTCGCACTCGTTAAATCACAGAAGAAAAAAAAACTACACAAAGAGAAAACTACAACAACGAGAGTGAAAAGAAGAAGAAAAAAATCACATGAAAATTGATGAAATGGCAGAAAGTAAAAATGAGGCAATCGTCAAACAAAAGAGAAGCTCATGGCCAAAACCATTTACAACTTTCACTATGGAGTGAGCGTGAGCGCGAGCGTGAGCGCGTGTTTATACATATATTCAAAGACGAACGGCGAGAAAGCCCAACAAGAACATCTATACGCGCGACCCAAAAACAATCAAGACATCCAAAAATTTATGACGTGCATGTTGTAATAATATTACCCAATAGTAGAAGAAGAAGAAGAAGATGGCTCGTAGCCATTGCCCAAAAAAAGAAAGAACGAATGAAATGAAATCCAGAAAGAAAAACAAATCTTCGGCGCAGAATACGAGCACGGTGTGTTATCGTTCAAGTGAAATTACGTTCCACATACTGAACACGATAGTCATTTTCGTTGGTTTCGATTCTGTCGCAACTCTTTTGAAAGCATTCTTGTTTTTTTTCTTCTAGCACACAAATTGCGACACCCGGAACATCAAGCAAAACCAACCAGCTCAATGAACCACACAAAAGGCCTACATCGACGTTGAGAGCATTGACTGAATTTTGAAAAGAAAGAACGATGAAAACAACAATTAAAATAAAATGCTCTGTTTGCATAACGTGGTACACACGCCAATTTTCAAGGTGCTTGAAAATCTTGTTCCGTACTTTTATCGCGGCTTCAATAAAACTAAAAAATTTCTTATGTCGAAATTTGAAGAATATTCATTGTCATTAACATGGCTTTTAGACAAATTGCTGTCGAATTTAGCTCCGTCAATGTGTGTGTGTGTGTGTGAGTCGTATAAAATCCGGTCAGCCAATGGTTAAGAGATTAAGCAACATGTGAAATATGTGCACGCATGCGTGTTTGTGTGAGCTCAACGTGAAATAGTGTGATGTTCGCTCTTCTCATGAATTGTTGTCCTAACATTCAACTAATTCATCGCTTAAATTCCACTATATTCTCTTACATTGTTGAACAATCCTATCGGGCGGCGTCGCGTTGAATAGAAATATGCTAGGTAGAGCAAACAAAGAAACGACGGCGAAGACGACGACGACGCGCATTCAAAATAGTTTTAGAAAAGCGCAAGAATGAAATGGTATGAAAAGATAAACACGAACGAAGAAGAAACTTGAAATTGAATAACACAAGAGAAAAATACGATAGAAAAAAAGACACACACACACACACACACACACACACACACACACACACACACACACACACACACACACACACACACATAAACTAATACGGGCAAATTCAAACTTGATTATCTGTTGCTGCTTCGTTTTTCATTTCTTATACTATCCGTACTCACTATTATTATACCGATTTATTTTTTTCTATTCTTTGTACTTTGTTGTTTTTTTTCGCTCTCTATCTCTTGATTCTCTATTTCATTTTCAAGTCGTGCACGATCGCATTGAATTCTTTTGGTATGAAAATAGAAAATCTCAAAGAAGTGAAATAAGGTACGTTGAACCGGTAGCGATTCATTGCATTTAAACTTCTGTTTTCTATTTAAAAGAATGAAAAATAATCGAAGAAGAAGAAGAAACAAGCCCTATGTTAGACAAACGCTTCGGTTTTGTTCATTTTAACTTCGGTGCGATGACAATAATTCAGGTATGATTAGAGGGAAAGTCAATGAGACATTTTCTGTTGCATGGGTCATGATCGATCATGGCACTGACTTTGTCGACGTGTTGGCCACAACGCATAGAAAAGGATATAGTAATCGCTAGTCCCTTGAGATAAAATTGAAAATTGTTAAGCAATGAAATAGAAATGCATACCGAGCAGCAAAAACAGCAAAAGCAGCACCAGCAATAAAGCGCTTCTTCACTTCCAACTCGTGCGACTCCGAAACGAGAGCGAAATACAAGTATACATCTCTCTCGTTGAACTTGTTTCATTTTCGCCAATGCTTTCTCAAGCATATTGAGAGAGGCAATGTCGGCGTAAATAGAATTAATTTTTTTGTTCCTTCGTTCTTATTCATCTGCGACTGAATGTGTATCGCTGCCGCTCATTTGAGCGTTGAACAATTTCAACCATAAAAATAATAGAATACAGAGCGAGAGAAAGAGAAAAAAATAGAATCTATGGAAGAATAGACAGTATTTGAATTGTACAAAACAGGTCTTTCACTGGTATGTGCGCGCGAGAGAGCGCAATCTTGTGTGTGTATGTGTGTGTGTGTGTGTATATATGTGGTGTAAGACATTCAACAAATGAATCTAAAGCAGAATTCTCTTTTTGGATGCTCGTTTCGAAAAGTTCTTTGCCTTTACCTAACCTTGACTATTTTAGTGTGCCTTCCATTCTTTTTAATGGTTTTTTGTATTTCGTTCCTCAAATAACTTGAATGCTAATTTGATTGTATAATTTCATATGATACGATGCGGACACATTAAAATGGTCCATTTCTCTATTCTGCATGCTGTCTCAAATAATGGAAATATGATGAGCCAATCAAAAATTGGAGAAGAATATAGAAAAACGATCTTTATGATCAGTTTCGAGGAAACACGCCGCAATTGTTTCAATTTCCGGCAAATTTGTCAAACAATCTTTCGGAAATTTCTCTGACTAACCGCAGAGTTTCGCAGTGAATATGTACAGGAAAAAAACCAAACTGATTGACATCTTAAACGCAATTGTATCGTTTTTAAATCGTTGATTTCATTGACGTAATTGCTTGGTTTTGGCTTGAGACCAAGTGTTCGATTTAATAGCTGAAATACAATATTTGATTAGATACATTGGCTCAGAATTCATCATCTCGCGGGAAACATATGTTTTTTTTTACTTCACTCTCAGTTGGTGTGCAAAAAACGAACGTTCCTTGGGTTGTGTTACTTACTTCAAATAAGTGTGTGTGTGTGTGTGTGTGTATGTATGGGAGCGGTGTATGTCATTGTTTTGACATTGAATTTCGGTTGTTCACAAGATTTTCACAATTAACCGAGTGAGATGAAGAAAAAAAAATCTATATAATATGTGTAATTGTCAGTTTGTCTACATAATATTTGGGCAAGCGAGAGAGAGTGTGTGAGAGAGAGAAGATCGGCGTTTATTTAAAACAAAGAAAAATGGTGCTAATTTTACAGTGGCGTTCGGTGGGGTGATATGCAACCAAATCTCATCACAACGCAGAGACAGAAAAAAAAACAACAACCAATTGCTCCATCTGACTGATGTAGGCAAAGAGAGCAAATCTCACACGTTAAGTACGTATATAAATAAAGACCTTTAATTGTTTCGCTTTCTGAACATTTCTGGTTCAACTGACGCAATCGCATGTTGAAGGTAAATGGAAAAATGTGGTCATGTGCGTGCGTTTGTGAAAGAGCTGAAGAATTTTTTTGGTGTTCATATATTCGCACACAAGCGATAATATCCAAGCTCAACGTATTCACACTTCAAGTGAATTATTCAATTTATCACATTTACTGAAATTGTCACTGTGTTTCAGCGTCGTCAATTAAGTGAAAAATGTCAATGTTCATTTTTTTTCGTTCGTTCGTTCGTTCCATGTACGTATGATTGTGACAACAGAACGCGCCGTCGATCACAACATTGAAACGCATTGTTTTGCCCGTGGCTATGTGTTTTGTCAATTTCATATCGGCATGATAAATGAAAGAATTCCCATTCGCTACGGTCTCTTATCAAATCAAAAGACACAACGTTCTTTTTTTCTTCTCTCTCATTTTATTTTCAGGATGAAATAAGCGTTTGAATGCCAAATAGACAAATAAGCAAAAACGTTTGAAATTAGCTATGTGCGCACGGTGTGAATGAACGATGCGTGTAGCGTTAAAGCGTTGAACTTGACCTTGGCAGTTTTTTTGGCAGTGTCAGTTTTGCACTTCGTAGCGCGCTAAATTCCCTCTCTCTCTCTCTCTCTCTCTCTCTCTCTCTCTCTTGCTCCCGTCAAAGAAGAGCGGTGGCCATAGCAAAAAAAGAGATTCTCGCTTGCTAATCGGTCGTGGTTTACATCGTATCGCCGCAGCTTTGGACTTCATTTATCATACGAGCATTCGAGTGTGTAGTGAGAAGCAAAAATAATGTCATTTTTTTATGTTTCCTTTGTTGCGGTTGTGCCTCCGCATTGTTTATGACGATGCGAAATTCAACAAATCTATTTTTAAAGTCCGATTTTTGGTCAAATGGTTTTTTCCCCTCAGAGAAAAAACTATGAACATACAGCGCAAATACGATGCTCATTCGTGCATGTGTTTCTTCGTACGAACATGTCAACATTATCTGTGTGAAGATCGCAACATAAAGGCTACCACCGAACTGGGATACTTTGAGTATTCACACACCTGGCGCATGCTTATGTAATTCCACATTAGCTAATTACATTTTGAACTTAAAAACTTTTTTTTTGCTCTCAACGCAAATGACTCGCTGTTTGTTCCAACGAATCATTCTTGGCTTGATCAAGAATCATTCAATGGAAACCGAACAAAAAGAGCATGGCGAATGCGAATTGGTCAGCTTTGCTTTGGCTGAGTGACTATTTTCTGTTGATTCAACGAGAAAAAACCACGACGCATTTAAATAAACAATTTTGGGGTATTTCATTCCCGAATGAAATTTTCTGCGGGTCAGTCACACAAAACCTTTGGACGACGAAGAAATGAGTAGATTTTGTGGTTGATGTTGCCACAACTAAGTAATTTTTTTGTTCTTCAGAAAGTGCAATTTTTGGGTAATGCTCCTTCCTGGATACACGCTTGGCTAAACATGAATCACATACACATTTCGGTGGTTCTTCCCTTTTTCTTGGGTATGCAAACATTTATATGTACGTGACTTGAAAGGTGAAAAGAGTTTAAATCACATACACAATGAGTTATGAATAAAGATCAGGTTTTGTTGTTGTTCATTTCTTTTTCGTTATCTGGTTGTTGTTGTTGTTCTTTTTGCGCATTTCGAACAGAAGAGAGTCAACTGTTTGTCTTTATATTTCGGTAATAGAGAGAACAATTAACAAAAGCCAGTGAACAAATCGAAGCTAAGAATAAAATCGCAACAGTGGAAATAAACCAAGTGGTCGAGAGAAATAATAAATTGTTCAGCGATTCGCTCAGGTTTTTTTCTAGGTTATTTGTTGATTCTTTTTTTTCCTGTGGTACATAATATTCGAACGAGAAATAGATTCTTTTCGCGTGATCTTTGGTGATTTTGCATGTCTTTAGAAAGTTTTTGCATGTATGGGTTGATGATACATTTATCAACACGATGTACATTAAGTATATGTTGTGTTGATGATCAAAGAAGCATCTAGCTTCAAAGTGTCACTAAATGAAAGCTCAAGAGAAGCAAATCATCTTCGCGGCGCAAATGTGCGAACAATCTAGAGAAGAGTAAGTGAGAGGCAAAAGTGATGTAATTTGCACAAACAACGAAACAAAAAACAGACACCAAGAGAATCAAACAAGATGAAATGGTGTGAATAGGAGAAATTACGCGTTACCAATTTACAGTACGCAATCGCGCATGCATAGAACAAAGAATCTAATACAGTGGCGTAGACATACACACATCCAAAATATGTTGGCCTTCAATTCTCTCCCTCGCTCTCTTTCTTGCACACGTGCGAGCTCTCTTTCTTTTCCTTTCTTCTTTAGCCAAATTATTTTATGGGGTTAAAATCCGAACGACATTGACCTTTTTTTCGGTGTGTGTTTCGTTTTTTCCACTTCTTCATTTCATTACCTATTTTTGTTTGGTTGTTGTATCTGCTGCCGCTGCTGCTGCTTATTATTATTATTATCTTCGTCCATTTCGAGTCTATTCGCTATATGGCCCATTGTATGGTGTTCCGAATTTTCATTCTCTCTCTATCATTCTATTGACCATTCTAGAAATGCTCATGTGGTGTCACGACCGCGAAGTGTATATCATCGTCGTGTTAGTACACGATGCGGTTTTTTTGGATTTGGCCAAATATATACGATGATGATCCGCGACTAGAATATTTTCTATTCATTTCTTCTTATTCTTCAGTTTTTTTTCTTCTTCTTCGTTGATTACTTACCAAACAAATATTTTGATGCCTTTATTTTTCTACGCTTCAATTTTTTTTCGTCAAATAATTGAGATAGAACAAGCAAACGGTGATTTTGTGCGTTAAAAATGAAATGATGTGAAACACATATCTTTCGAGCCAAAAAAAAAAACAGGCTGAACGCGTCTGTCAACGAAGTAAAAAGAAAATGAAAATGTCAACCAATTGACACCCCATTGGGAACAAGCGATACACAACTTTGGCGCCGCACCAGTACGCATTTCTTAGCGGTACGCAATACTGGCACATTCAGTGAATATTATTCATCAGCCATTATCATATTATGCAATCAGCAAAGAAGATTGTGAATAATGTAGCAAATAATTTGGTTTGGTAATTGAGACGATTGAGCTATTAATGAGGTTCCAAATGACCGTCTGCCTGCGCATTAGGTCACCGTGAAGCTAGAAAAAATGAAATTTTCCATGATGTAACACACACAGAGATAATTTGAAATAGAAAAATCACAACACAAAGTGAATCATTAAAAGAAGCAACTAAATAAAAGTGTTTCGATAGCTTGTGGCCATATCGCAACAATCTCCAGTAGTAAAAACTATTTAGAAAACGAAAGAAAAATAAAAAAAACCATTGACGAAAGTCCATTAAAAAAAAGCAATCTCTTTTTATCTTCTCTCTTTGTTATGGGTTGTCGAAATTCAAGAATTGTGCAAACTAGTTGTCGTCACACCATTAGATTCATTTGAATCGGAATTTTTATGAGTAAATTTTCATGATGATGGCTTCGAAGAATGACGTGGGGAAAAAAGAGAATGAAACGCAGAAGAAAAAAAAAAGAAAAAATATGAAATCAACGCGCGTTGGATTGAGGACTGAGGAGAGTGAAACAAAAACACCACCACGCACACGTATACATAACAACGAATGTGAGCTAAAGTTAATATAAACGCAGGAAGATGACAAGCAACCGAAAAAAGCAGCCAAATGATTCAAAGCGAAGACACTATTTAAGTTGAGTTCAAGGTGATATACACGCAACTCAACTAGAAACACATGAACCTCCTCTCACATTCTAGCCAAAGCAAAAAAAAGGCACACACAGTCAACACATCAATTCTTCCGATGACTATTGTATAATTTTGACATGTGCGCTATTTTTTTCATAGCTGCCGCTACCGCTTGATCATTGTCATCTAATTTATTTTCAATAGATACGGTTGGTATTCGCATGCTTAAATCATCGATTCGGTATTCCAGGCACATACTATGAACAATAGCATTTTAGAAAAGCGGCCGGTCAATCAGATACAAACGGTCGACAATAAAAAAACAAATGAACAACTTAACTTGGCAACTTTCATCGATTTTATGAACGTAAAATTTGATGTGCTAAATTCGATTCTGGCGAAAAGAAATGGAGTATTTGTTTTTCATGCACTAGCCATTCTTGCCAAAAACAATTGACACACATATCGAATAACTCTGCGTTGGCAATATGTCATTTGAAGCTTTTTGGACGGGACAAAGTGACACCGGGCTAGTGGGAAAAAAAACCACTCTCAAAACAAATGAATTTGCACTGGAATTTCCTTACTCCAACGAAGTATCATATTCAAAAAGAAAACCAACAATTCAACAAAGTGATTTAGCAGCGGCGGCAGAGGAAAAATACCGAGTCCAAAAGAGTTTACTCCATGAAAATGGCATAATAAAAGCAGTGGCTCGTGTAAATCGTACCATCAGTTTTTTTTCTTCTTTCCATTTTATTGAATTAATTGGTTGCGCATATAATTTGTGTGCCATTAGCATTGTTTTTGGGATTTCGACAAAACAAATTGTGGCAATGGCAATGAATTTGAGAGTGCTTTAGTGGACAGTTTTTTTTATCGTTGCTGCTTTTTTTTTGTTCCACGATTGCTTCTCTCTGACTCAGTCAACGAAATGTGTTGGCTGAACAAATAAGCGATTTTGTTTAAGCAGAACGAAAAAAAAAGTTGGAGCGATTGGAAAAAAAACGTGATTGGAAAGAGTTGGAGCTGAAGCAGACATAAATTTAACAGGAAAATGAATTGGACATAAAATTACGTAATTTATGGAGAATTTTTCATGGGAGAGAGAGAGAGAGAGAGAGAGAGAGAGTCCATTATTCGTGTAATTGTGCCAATGTCTCAGCGAATTATTATCGGGCGAGAGAGCATTTTCGTGTGTCAGCGTACACATTTTACCTTCTAATCAGCGATTCAATAATCATTTCTTTTCGTGTATGGTGTTGTTGTTGCTTCTATATTCATCATCTGTATGATTTACCTTGAACCTAAATTGTTGCGTTCACCAGCGCTTTGCGACCGAATTAGAAACGAATATAACAAAAAGTATACACACAAATATGTATGTATAACGAATGTGAGAAGAAACTGTGGACGAACGGCGAGAGCAAAACACTCAATAAATAATATCTAATACAATACAGCTGTAGCCACTGAGCTGTGATGTGCTAGGCTGTGTGCTATGCGGATGAGCCAATATGTTTTCTATTTGCTCAAATCATGATACGCATTTATCGCGATTAATCGCGCGCGCATCGTGAATATATGTGTGAGTGCGTGTATGTGGATGTGCGGTTTGGAGCATGTTGTTTGAACAGTATTATATTGGTTGATATACATACAATGTTTTTTTTTTCTTCATTCTATTGAAGTCAGTGCTTGAATTGAATGTCCTAACAAGTTCAACGCCAGAGAGAGGTAAAAGTTGGTTTACTTTTACCAATGAATCGAATCGTTGCTCTAATTTATTTCGGTTGAAGGCCCATTCAATTTACTATCGCCTTTTTTTCGGAACATGCAAAGATGTTTCAATGGCAAAATGGTTGTCATTTTGAGAATGAGACTGAATTTTTTTGGGAACGAATTGACAGTTTTTTTGTAAACAAATCGGAATTTTTCAGAAATGAATTTGAGTTTGAATTTATGGAGAAATGAGAATGAACGAGTATTTTGAGAATGAATTCTCCGGTTTAGCCAATTAGAGCTGGATTAAAATTGAAGCCGAATAAGAAGATAACGACAATTTGAGTAAACATAAGCGTGCATTGTTTGGAATGAAGCAAAACTCTTTTGACAAATATAAACACAAGCCAATAGCCCAGCAAAATGCACATTAAAATTAAAAAACGTACGATTCAATAAAATGGAAAAACGTACACAAAATATCATTTAATAATACGCGTTGCGAATGGCACTTCACCCTAAGTAGAAGAATCGAACGCAACCGAACGAACGAACCAACAAACAAAAAAAAAAAACAAAAATAAAAACAGAGAGTCATAAGAACTAAAAATGATTCGAATACATAATGAGAAGGAAACATGTGAACTAAAGCCAAAGTCATGCATGTTTTGAATGTGAGTTGTTGCTGACAAGAACAAAAATTGACTCGACCGAATATTCATTTTCCACCCGAAACACACAAAAAACTAACAACGACGACGAAGAAATGGAAAAAAAAACATTATTTCTTTTTTGGATGAGTGTTTATGTAGTTCGATGTGTTTATTGGAGTTTTTTTTTTCGAGTCTTCAAGCATTGGTCATATATAACCGAGAGAAAAACGAACGAGGTGTACATAGTCGCGCTTACTTAATATCGCCGATACATGAATAGTATCCATTGAATTTTGAATACGCAATGGTTCCAACGAATTCACACCAATAACCTATATGTATAGCAATCGTATATGCAATCGGCGTATTTAGTTCCCGGAATGAAAGGAAGAAAAACACCCAACAAACCATCTTCACTTTTTTTTTGGTCGATTGTTCACAGGGAACTCGGTTCGGGTACAAAGTATTTTAAAAAAAGAACACATACGCACACAGAAAGAGAGTGAAGAGCAGAGTCAATTCATATAAAAATCATATACACACACACACACACTCACATACTCATACACGTATCACACGCATACAGTGAACATGCATAATTTGACAACCGACCGGGTAACAATAAGGCAAATCGAACAGCCAAATAATCAAAACTGAACGCGCTACGCTCCAAACCACGAAACGAAATATTTCAAACGACCACATATGAGAGCATACAGAGAGAGAAAACAAAAACTATACATCATTTGGTTAACGCATACTGGTGCGGCTGGTTTCGTTTCTTCTTTCTCTTCTTTTTTCTCGTTTATTTGGTTCTTTCTTGTGGTTCATACTTTTGAATAACGTGCACAGCACTTTGTTTATTCATCATTCGTTTCCATACGCACACACTATTGCCCCGTTCTCGCTGTATTGCTCTTACTCTTTTCCACGTTTGTCGTTCGACGCTATAGCCCCCCGAAAAAAAGAGATGACACAACGAAATGTGTATACATACACCAAAAATAAAAGAGCCCAGCACACTTAAAAAATTATGCTTTTGACTCTGTCGAAAAAAAAAGTAATTCAAGGTTACTCGGCCATTGACGCCGCGCTCAACGTCGAATTGTTCACTCTGCCTCGAACTCTATTGTTAGTGTGTTAGTGTTTTTATTTTTTTTATTTATTTTCATTTCGTTTCGTTTCGTTTCTTCTTTCTTTTTTCATTTGGTTTGGCTGCTACGCCGTCACATACATTTCATTTGTTTCGGTTTTTATTTTTGACGGCAGAAATTTGACACAAGAATATTTCATTTGAATATGTGTGTTACACTTTTTTTCCCTTGTGTTTTGGAGAATGAACAGAACTATTTCGTCTATCATTACAATGTTTTTCTTTCATTTATTTTTTTCGTGGAAAAGGCCATGGGTTTTGGGTTTTGTCACTAAAAGAAATACATTCCATCCACTAATTTGTCTTGGAATTATGTTTTTGATAAAGATTTTGTTTGCTAGCTAGAAATAATTTGATGTCTCTGTGTGTGCCTTGTATATTATGACAGTCTGTTTTTGTTTTGTCACATACACTGCATCAAAAGATGATTGAAACGCGGTGTGTATCTGTATTTGAGAGCATTCCTTTGTCAAGTACTTCAAACGCATTTTTTTTTCATTATTGGGGCCATTTTTGGCCGTATTTCGTGTTTGTTGCCATAGTTTCCAACACTGAAATATGAGATAAAGCCAATAAGCTGAATGAAAAATGTAAACATTCCCGAAATGTACAATAAAAATATGAATAAAGAAACGTTGAAAAATGCCAAATTATTCATTTGTGTCTTTATGTGTGAGCCCACCGTTTTATTAATAGATTAAAAACAAAACGTAAACAGATGACCAAGAGGGAGAGAGAGCAATAGTGAAGAAAAGAATTACGACATTGAATTTGGTTGGAAAATTTGTGTGTAAGAGGCACATGAATGCGACAACAAGGAACATATATATAACAAATGATTTTCACGACACAAATCAATATAAATTATACTCACGGCTGAAACAATAACAGCAACGGCAAAAAAGCAACAGAAAAAGTCTAATTTATTGTTTCATCGCGTTGGTTTCAAATTTAATATCCAGAGACACACACACACACACACACACACAGAGAGAGAGAGAGAGAGAGAGAGAGAGAGAGAGAGAGAGAGAGAGAGAGCGAGAGAGAGCGAGAGAGAGAGAGAGAGAGAGAGAGAGAGAGAGAGAGAGAGAGAGAG
>NW_022601438.1:6362255-6370738 GCF_009176505.1 Sitodiplosis mosellana
AGAGAGAGAGAGAGAGAGAGAGAGAGAGAGAGAGAGAGAGAGAGAGAAAGAGAGAGAAAGACAAATGAGAACCGATTTGGTAATATAATGGCGTGACTGTGTAAATTTCATCATAAACCATCATTCATTCGGATGAAATTTCACGAATTCTTCCAACGAGAGCGTTTTTCAATTGCCTTTTGATTGTCGCTGAATTCGATTTACAAAACCAACAGAACAAAACAGTCCGTGAGGTAGCATCGTTTTTGGAGCATGTGTGTGTATGTGTGATTGAGCTCTTAATTAATATTTGCTTCTTTAAACCTCATTTGTGCTGTAAAGGTTTGTTTGGTTTTCATTTCGCTTACGTAAGATATTTCATAATGTAGTATTGTTGGTAAGCCATCGATCGAAGAGATGAAAAGAAAGAGAATGAGAGAAAGAGAGAGAAAGAAAGAGGAGGGATATCTCCATGGCGAGAGAGCAAGACAGCAAGACTGAGAAATAAAATGAATATTCAGAATTTCCAGTTCCATCGTTTTTTTTTAATTGGGCAAAAACCAAATTTCTTTGCCATTGAATCTATAATTCAAACCAATTGGCTGAGTCGTAGAACTTGTTCAGAAGCCGAACGCAAAAAAAGAAAACAAAAATTTCACGCGTACAAAACGGACAAGTACACGCATATTGTGCGCGCATCAACAGAGATAAGCCGGCTGAACTTGATTTTCATTTTCACGCACACGCGTGAGCATACGCTCGCTGGGGCTCCATGAGATTAATAACCGATTAAACAAGGCCTGAAATTCATTTATATTTGTAGTAAACGTAATATGCGTAGACGGTGATGATCGAAAGGAAGAGGAGCGAAGAAGAAATGAAAAACAACAAAGCGGAGAAGAGAAGAGAAGCAGAAAAAAAATACAAACGAAATGGAAAATGAGAGCAAAACAAAAGTTAGTGTCTTTCACTCGATACGATTGTTACTTCACGCTGCGACGAGAGAGAGAGAGAGAGATCCAGCGTATGCTTGAGCACAATATCGAGTTTCGCGCTTGTACGCACAAAACATACGGAGAGTATGGAATTTGTGTTGTTGACAAAGTCGAAAGACATTTTACAAGCCTCTCTCTCTCTCTGGAAGTGGTCGTTGAACGAAAACAAGATCAAACTAATTTAGCCAATGAGTGTGCGTGTGAGCGTGAACGCAATTCTGACTTGCTCTCACTCGCTCTCATGCTCAAAGGTGACGCAATTTGGATGCGGTATGGACTGCCATTGAAATGCGTATACGGAGAACGTACGCCCGGTTGACGGACCAACATCAGCGATCGTTTGCATCTGCGTGACCATTCAATGGAATCTCGTCACCATTCAGTTAGCATCTAAACAAATATGCATGCTTTAATTCCATTTCAGAATTTTCGCATTGACTTATCGACATTTGTTTACTCGTCTCATCATCATCATCATCAGCGATCGATCGTCTTGTGCGATGACTTTTTTTAAGCATTCCATGACAAAATATTCACAATCTCATGCATTTCGAGGCTCTTTGTTGATCTGCCATGTTATCGTCATTTTGCACGTCGTTGTCGTCATCTTTTTCTTCCTTCTTCTTCTTCGTTTTTCTCTCGGGTGATCGCATTTTAGGCAGTTGACATCACACTGTGATGATCACAGTCAGTGGTGCGTCCGTCTGAACGCGGAAGCTGGTATGCATTGAGAAACAGGAAAAAACAACAAGAATAGCTAGCATATCCGAGCATATTAACTTCTTAAAGGTAGGTTGTTTGCATTGAAAAAGTTCGTTTCGCGCATATTGATATTTAGCATATTTGGCAACAGCTGCTGGAAATTATTTCATTGGATAGAGGTATTTGGTTGTTCATTGTATAATTGTAGGCTTTGCGGGTATATGAGCAGGCGAGCGAACGCGATAATTTTTATCGTTTGACTGTGTCAATGGAATGAATGGCCCGTGAATACAAAGCCGAAAGTGCAATTACATTTCGAAAGGAGATCTCTCAGTGTATACGTATTCATTCAAAATGCAATGATAAAGTATCGTAAAAAATTCGATAATAAAATGAAATTGCAAGTAATTGATGTGCTGGTCACACAAATTGTATGCGCACGTGTGCGCTCTCGCACCCCATTAAAAGCCGTTTTTCTTTTCTTTTTTAAATGTGCAATTAGAATCGTTAAATTGACGGGAAAAACCGCCCGTGAAATCATCAATCGATTCGGTGTAAACAAAAGTGCACATGGATTGGTAGAGTGAAATTACGGTGAAATATCGCAAACACTAATCAACAAATTGGAGCCGAGTCGAGGCAATGCCATCGGCATGCCAAACACATAACAACAACAACCGACCAATTGACATTCATCATGTGGTCAAAATCATAGGCAATACGTAAATTTTTAGAATGAGTATAATCGTTAGGCCAGTGAAAGTATTTCCACAGCCACATGAACGTGACCAAAGAAGTCGATGGACTCTTTCAATAGATGCCGAACTCAACAACAACAATAACAGCCAACGCTTTTCCTTCACGAAACTGCAACATAAACGAGCGTTTGAGTGCTCGCGCGCTTGCAAACACATAGAGCGCTAATGCATTACTATCAATTGTAATGGATGAAAAAAAAAGTCGAAGACAACAACAAAATACACAAATGTTCGAGGCATACCGTCAGAAAAAAGAGAAAGCTTTGATATTCTGTCAATGGTTTAATAGCCATTTAGTACATATTGGTAATTGGTCCATTTCAACAAATAATCGACTAGATTGATTTTGTGTGTGGCTTGTTTCCCTTTCTTGAATTGCAGCAGCAGCAACAGTAGACACAGCGATATTAAAATCTCAAATTGACGGTTAATCTCTCAATTTGACACATGAAATATGAACACAGGAGAAAGTAGATCACTACGATCGTAACGTACTTTTTCTTCTCCTCCTTCTTCTTTCTTATTTGCCATACCAGATCCTGGTGTGAGAAGCAGTATTTTTTTCGGTATGAAATAAGACATTGAATGAAGTTGGAACGAAATCATTAGGGCAGGTAAAATTCGGAATGTATTCAAAGGATGTGTTGAATCAAAGGAAGCATATGGTAATACCGCATAATATGGCACGTGCTGCACTTTCTCCGATTACACACTGAGGAGAACGTTAGGCAACAAATTCTTAAGCATACAATGGAAATATCCTATTTCAATTGAAAAATACATAATTACACACTTTCCATTTCAATGTTTGTTCAACGAATTCTTTTTATTTTTGATTCCGATTCCAAGGGTGGCATAGTACACTGCTACAAAACGGAAGCATAGTGCCAAAAAATATAATTCACCCATTTTTTTCCTCTCTTCGATTCAAAAATGTGGAAATGCACAAAATCTTCCGTTACGTTCGTTTTGTTGTTGCTGTTTCTATCTCATTGTTACTAGTACAATTGTATATTTTCACCTTTGCGCTAGACCCGAAAAAAAGAATGTGTAACGCCTTTTTTGTGGCATTCGTTCATGGAATTTGTTGGCATTTGAAATTTGGAGTGCATTTGGCAGCGCCGGAATACGATATAGCGAAGAAAGATGCGAATGAATCGATTATCTTAGGTCACATAATGCACTCGACTGCATCGTCGTCATCGTCGTCGTCATCGTCGGCGTCTTCGTCGTCGATTGTTTGCTTTTCTACATGAGCTTGCAGCCGTGCAATGCTGCTGCTGCTAGAAAGCGCCAAGAGAAATGGAAAGTATGACATTCATTTCTTCTTCTCTATGCCATCTCTCATTCTCTTTCTGAAATTGAATGTGTCGTACACCGCACGGTGCGATAATGTTTTTGAACAGTGAAAGTTTTCCATAGGTGAAATAGAGAAGAAAAAGAAGTAGAAAAAAAGACAACACAGCCAGCACACACAACACGTTGAGCACACATAGAGTAGCACAAGAAAAAAAAAACTACACCAAAGATGAAGAAATCAAGCAACATTTGAAAAGGTGTGCAATATGAATAGAATGAATGAAACATAAAACGAATAAAAAAAACAGATTGTATACAAACTGCAGCTTACAGATATCATTCAAAAGATACAGAATCTCAAACGAGTGAACGAAAAAAGCTGAGATGATGAAGAAAAATATAGCAGCAGCAACAAGAACAACAACACCAACAACAACGACACGACCAACCAATTTGACATGGCAATGGATTAAATTATTTAACCAGTGCCGAATGCTTGAGTGCGCCATTTCAATTTGAGTGAGCCAGAGAGAAATTTCTAGATGAAAGCAACGACCGTAAAATCTATGCAATCAAATGTGAAATACAGGCGATTTTTCATGTTGTTGCTAGAAAGCAAATGTAAGCGAAAATTTATCGCCTCGTGTCGTCGTCGTCGTCGTCGTTGGCGTCTTCGTTGCCGTACACACGTTCAACCGTCGTTTTTCACTTTTTCCAAAGAGGTCAGGTGTTTATTGCACCCGTGTACTGCTTCAATTAGATTGCTTTTTAGTTGGTTTCAATTTGTGTAAGTTTTTATTTTCATCTTCTGGTTGCTGCCAATGTTCGGCTCAATTCTTTTTGATGGATTTTCTGCCCATTCAACGTGTCTTTTGATGGATTGTCGATTTTTTAAGAGAATGTCAGAAATGAGCTACTACAAATACATGAATCATTCTAATTTGCATGTCTTTTGAGAAGAGATTCCATTCTTTTTAACATTGATTTGTTTTCTTCTTGTTCTCCGTTCTTGTCAAGTAGGATGAACGAACGATGTCGTGCCCAAAATTCTACAAATGAACGATGAAAAAAAAGAACCTTTTGTTTCGTACACACAATTTTGTTCTTTTGTTGGTTGGACATGGGTGATTATGGTACGATGATCTCTTTAACGCCACAAGTTTTCAAGTGATTGCCACGAGCATAAAAATGAAAACGATGCTCATATCTATAGCTTGTTGCCGAATTTGATCTTGTAACGAATCACCGTGAAATCATATTGTGTGTGTGATTCGTTCAAAATCCAATAAAAACAGCAACAGCAACAACAAAAGACGAAGAAGAAGAAGAAGAAGAACATGATGAGAATAAAAACGAGCAACTTTTATTAGAATTGTTGCCAATGTGTTGTTGGCTTCTGTAGAAATATAGTTTGATTCAAAAGTGAGATGAATATCTCTGTCGATTCCGCTCCATTCTTGGCAAGTTACTTAAGCAATCATTTTTTGTTGTTGTTGTTGTAAGCGCGTTTGTGTTTTCTTCTCTGCTTTTGTATTACTCAACATTTTGAATGTTTTATTGTCGTGAATATCACGTTCAGGTGTCTTTTGAGGTGGGGGGGTCCAAATCGTAATATAAGCATATGTGTGAGTGATATTATGTGTTGTTAAGTGTTTCAATCGGGACCAAGCCGCGAGAAGGTATATGACCCAAAAAGCGAGGTTTTTGAACTGACATCCACATCGAAAACGACAACATCACAACATGAGCAGCATGGATGTGTCACACTCCAACGAAAATGAAGATCCAACACATGCAAAAACTGAATACGAAGCCCAGCAAAAAAAAAAAATGAAGGAGAAGAAGTAGAGGCAGCAACAACGACAGCAACATTGTATCAAACAATGTAGTTAGGGCAAACAAGCTATATAGAATGAGGTGGATGCCATGCTGTTGAATGAGATCGAGTGCAAAATTTGATATAATTACCGAAAAAAAGACATTTTCTTTTCATCTACAACAACAACTTGAACAATCGACGAGCAAACAAAAATTTGAAAGAAAGAAAGAAAAGTAAAACATTAAAATTAATACCGAAGAAACGAGAGACTGACGGCGTAACGATGGAAAAAGTCTCACGAACATTCGATCATTGCAACAACACCAAAACCAACAATGGCAACAAAAAGTACGAGCGCACAAGCAATTCGAGGCACAAAATGTATAAATTGAGGTAATGCGGTTATGGTCATTGACGTTTTTCGTTACACTCATTTCCATTCGAATCGGAATTCGGCTTTGCGAGACACAAAATGGCAACGACGAAAAAAACAAACAGCCAGCGAAACGAAAAATTATTTTAGCAAGAGGAAGGTTGCGAATGGCTTTTGGGGAAGTGCATAACAAACCAACGATTGAACGAACGAACGAACGGAGAAAGAGATTTGAATGTGAGAGAGTGTAAGCTAAATGCCATGCAATGGATCACGTACTGCATAAAGCCAAGTGATTTAAATTGCATGATGAATGCACGTTTCGTCGCCATATGAAAATGAAGAACAATGTACTTACGTGCACATGGTAACGTGTGTGTGTGCGCGCGCGCTTTCAACCCGCTCTCTGCAGCTCTCAAGCGTAAACGGTGTAATTGATCGAGAAAGGTGCATGAACCTTTGCAGAGAAAAAACACACACACATCACTGTGCATTTGTTATTATATAGGCGAAAATTTTTCATGAGGCGCACGATGCATATATTTCTTCATTTTCTCGGGCTTGGAAATGGTTTGCCACAAGTCGAGAAATAAAAACATGAGCCGATGCAATAAGAGCAGAAGAACACACCAACATCACCACGGCCGTCGTCATCGTTGCTGTTGCCGTCGTCGTCGTTTCCACCAACACGCTCATTTGACTTACGTTTAGCGTCTTAATTTAGAAGCATGTATAAATATGTGCACAGTTTAGGTTTGGCATTCGTGCACGCGGCCTTTCTTTCAGTTTGTTGCCCATTTTTCAGCGGTCGTTGTTCTCTTTCTCCCGATTGCTGCATTGAATTAGAGAAATGTGCCTTTTTGTTCGTTTTATCTACAAATGATACGAGCGTGAATGTGTGTGTGTGTGTGTTTGAGGCTGTTGTATGTGTGCACCAGAGTGCAGTGTCTTCATCGATTAGTAAGACACGAAAGCCCGAATGCGTCGTAAAATATATAGTGACGAAACATGTTGTCGATTGAAGAAAATGTGTACGAGGAAAATGGAAATACACACACTCGAAGTATTGTGGAGAAGAAATGAAAAATGCAACCGTGAAAAAAATGTGCCCGGGCGAAAACGTGCACCGCAGAAAACCATTTCACAAGCTCGCAAATACGAGACGAGTAGTAGAAAAGTAAAAGAAGAAAGAAAGAAAGACGAGCGCGCATTCAGTATGCAACATAGTGCATTGCCATTTCGTTGGACTGTTTGTTATTGTTGCTGTTTCTGCTTCTGTTGCTGGTGCTGCTGCCATTGGGTTGGCTTGATCAAATAGGTGATTGCGTATCGCAAGGTACATTCAACCCGGCATAAAGCATTCTTCTAACCATACACCATTCGCACATGTAGCTTCTGTGCCAGATGTGCATGACCATCGATTTTGCCATGCAAAACGTAAATGTAAATAAGATAATGAACTCCGTTGACCGACCAACCGGCCGGTTAGTGGAAATAAAACAATACATACGAATTTCGTTAGAAAATCATCGATTCTTGAGCCTTGGCCATTGCTACTTGAATTGCAACTTCTGGCGAATTCAAGGGGAAATTGTGTGCACATGCACATCACAATGCTCATCTTGCTGCATCAGGATGAAACCAAAATCAAAACAGAAAGACAAACAAAAAAATGAACGGAGCAGAGCAACAAAAGCCAATGTCTTCTTATTCATGATAACGATTTATACACAAAACGAATGATATAGCATGAGGCAATGACATCGTGTCAATTGTAAAACTTATTCGCCGCGCGTGAATACATACCGGCATTTTACATGTTGTTGTGTTTTGTTTTTTCTTCTGCTGTCGTTTCTTCTTCTTTTATATCACATTCACTATAGTATTCACAATGCATTTACGATCTATCTATTTGTTGCATGGCATCGTTCATCTATCTGCACGGCTTAAGCCGACCGATTACCGGTCGAACAAGAAAGGAGAATGGCCAACAATGTAATATCAAATTGTTTTGCACAACAATTTTACGAATGACGAAAGACACGAGTGAACAAAACCAAAAAAACGTTCGTTCGGTAAAATTCGAGAGTGAGCGAGTAAGCGTGCGTACGAGAGAAATAAAGAAATGGTCGAAATATTTGTGCAAGTGTGAGCAGAGAGTATTATTTCATGGTATTGCATTGAATATTGTGTTTAACGCCCGACCAGCCAACCAAGCACACACAGCCATTCTGCAGAGAACACAAAGAGAGAGAATGTGTGTTTTTTTTCTTTCTGCTGCAATAAATGCACAAAAAAGCGTCACGCTCGTCAACGTATAATGTGTGTGTTGGTGTGAGTGTGCAATGCCAATTGTGTGTTGATTGCGCACGAAAGAACGGACGATGCACTCATCCCGACATAACAGTAAATTGCAAAAGTGGTAATAGCAAAATAGAAACAATTTTTTATTTCTTCGTCTTCTTCTTTTTGCCGAACAAGGCTGAAAGAGAAACGATCAAGGCAGAGAGAGAGAGAGAGAGAGAGAGAGAGAGAGAGAGAGAGAGAGAGAGAGAGAG
>NW_022601438.1:6370748-6384897 GCF_009176505.1 Sitodiplosis mosellana
GAGAGAGAGAGAGAGAGAGAGAGAGAGAGAGAGAGAGAGAGAGAGAGCTTAAGCGCACTCCACCAATTGACTGACGAGCAGCGCGCCAGCTAAACAATTGCTTAGAATGTCAAATGCAGTGCAAACAAATAAGCAGAAAGACATAGGCCATATGCTAGTCAAGGGGAAAAGAGAGACAGAGAGACACAATTCAACTGATATAGACGAGGAGATGTTCAAGAAAATAGCGCCGAAAGGCAAAATAGACATTAACTCGATGATGTGTTTCGGTATTTTTTCCTCTCTCTCTCTCTCTTTGTATTTCAGCTTGCAGGAAAATAACTGCTCAGCGATAAACTATGCACTATGCACTCGCCTTATTACGATCACTATCTCCGCATGATGCACTCATAACTATTTGATTTTACCGTTTTTTCGTATTCTTCAGCCATGCTTAGATCATATTTCGTCGTCATTAAGATTTTAGATAATGTATTTTTTTTGCATAATTTCTTCTTTTCTTCTTTTCATTTTGCGTGGTGAATGATGAACAAAGGCGAAAGATTTATATACATATAATGGGCCTCACATATGAACCAAAATCCTGAGTGACGAATCTTATCATGGATGATGATGATTCAATGAGCCTCATGACTATTTTTTGACAACATTTAAAAATAGATTTAAAACTTTTTTTTTTCTGAGATAAAAACAAAAACCAACGCAATGGTATGGGAATGACATAAATAAAATCTCAGTCTTTATTTAAACAAAATGGAATGCAGGCCGACCGACCGACCGCATAAAATTATCATATATATCAATTTTGGGGGCTCAATCGTATGTTTGAATCCTGTTTTTAAGAGATGAATGTGTCCCAATTTCATCCGACCGAAAGAGAAGAACACCGCCTTATTTCATGGTCAAACTTAATGATGATACATGAAAAGAGAAGGACTATAATAATGACTCCATAATTCAATTCTGAATGTCGATGTCGAATGCTTGAAATGGATCATACGAACGTAATAAAACCGATTGAAGATGGTCAGTATTTTTTTCTTCTTATTAGAATAAATGATTTGAAAGTGGATTTGATTTTGGATCGTCTGATCGAAACACACCACAAATGAATAGAAAGAAAAAATCAAATCAAATCGAGAAAGAGAAAGATCATTTCTCTTGCATCTCTTAAATTGACTCTTCGTTTCGTTCGGAATCGAAAAGCCTGAATGAATTTCGTCGATTTGATGTATTAAAAATAGGTTTTTTTCTCTTTCCTCGAAATGAAAATCCCCAACCAAAAAAAGTAAAAATAGTCAAATTGAAGAAGAAAAAAAAAACACTTCAGCGATCGCTACGAATCACATATATGGATTGAAAACGTTTAAATTTTGTAACATAATAAGCGTTTCAATTCTTCGCTGTGTATTTATTTCTTTCGTTGTTGTTTTTTTTTCTCTTCTGTTTCTAATTCATCATCCTCATGTTTTCTGCTGTGCCTCATTTTCTTTGCTTCGATTGTTGGCCGCTTTTAGTTCGTATATAGTTGCTTGAATAGTAAGAAAAACTAACGTGGTATCTTGTTGTGAGTATTAGTGTGTTAGTATGTGTGTGTATGCGAGCGCGTGTATGTGTGTGTGTGTGTGTGTGTGTGTGTGTGTGTATAATTCACGTCGGTCATGTACCTTGACGCTCAGAGATCGATGCACTTGAAACAGAGTGAACGAACCTCTGAAAAGACTTTGTTTCTCACTTTTTCC
This sequence comes from Sitodiplosis mosellana, assembly GCF_009176505.1. NCBI lineage: Eukaryota > Metazoa > Arthropoda > Insecta > Diptera > Cecidomyiidae > Sitodiplosis > Sitodiplosis mosellana. The sequence goes on from NW_022601438.1 coordinate 6,372,491, forward strand.
TCTCGCTTGTTCATGTGGTCTCTTTCGCGCGCCACCTTTCTTTCCCATTCTATTTAGGTGATCATGTTAAGCCGCTCAAATGCGGCGGTTTCGAGATGGCCTATCATTTCAGAGTGAATGTTTTAGGTTTTTTCTCTTCTTCTTCTTCTTCTTCTCCTTTCAAGACAATCACCTGTACTCGAGATTGTATCCATTGAATTGTTGTTGTCGTAGTTGCTGTCAGAGTGTGTTGCTCCTTACCTTTTTTCATTTTGTGTGTTTGACTTGCTGTTGTTGTTGCTGCCGGTCGAAACAAACAACATTCTACTGTGTTCTACTCGCCTGTTCTTTATTCATTCCATGTGACTGTTGGCACGGCACTATCTGCGTGGCATCAAAACCAAAAAAAAAGCCAATTTGAACACGGCGCAGGCGAAAAGCCCATCAAACACACACACAGCGAAGGAGAAGAAACGACGAAATGGAAACAGCGCGCACAAAGTAAAAGCATTGCGAAGAAATTATTGCCGCATACACTACACATACTTCGAATCGTTGAACGAGAAGAAAGAAGAGAAAAACATTAACAAAAACAACGCACTTTTCTCGTGCACACACATATTCTCGCTTCTATTGCATTTCTCAACAAAAGTGGTTTTCTTTTCACAGTTTTCGCTTACGAAAGCATTTCATTCCACATAAAAAGTAAAATGATGGGCCATTTGTTGTTGCTTTTCGCTTCGATATGATATTTTTTTCTTCTTCTTCTTCTTCGGTTGCTTGTTGGCTTCGGCTCATGTATGCGCGCACGCTCACTCACTCTTACGCTCTTACTGGTTTCGCTTCAGCAGCTAAAGAACTCGCACTCACTTTTTTTTCGTGTTGCGCGCGTTTGCGTTCATGATGCAATTACGATGTACTTCACTCGATCATCGAATCCTTACATCGAACTATATGTGCGCGTAGATCGCGCATTTTGTCAGATCATTAGAAAAAATGACGCTTTTCAAACTCCCAACGCAACCATTGAATGCAATTTTCAACTTGGAAGATCAAATTTTTCTCATTATGCCTTCACACGATCGAATCGGGAGAGACTTGTTCATTTCCAGTACTGATGTTGCTGCTGCGGCGGTTGCTGGCTTGCAGCGATTTCAATGAAAAAGAGAGAGAAAAAATAGCGATAAATAAGTCGGTCATTGCCACTGATGCCGAGCGCAAAAAGGGAGTATTTAGTACATCATATTGAGTAAGTTTGTGCAATTATTGCAGTCGAGTAAGCCGTGTGCGAGAGGCGGAGGCAGGGACAGAAGGGAAAAGAGACACTTCTCTATCGTTTAAATGACAAGACAGAAAACGAATAGTCGTCTTTCAATTGTACCAACTTTTAGCATTGCATTGTCGTTGCCTTGCTTAAAACGTCATTGTCCTCAACTGTGTATATGGCTATGGTATCCTTTTTTTCTCATTTCCCATTTATCGAATCCCACCGTACCCCGCCACACATTGCATTCTCAGTTCAATTCAATTCGATTCGAAACGCAGTGCCACATTCACGATTAGGGTCCGATCCTAAATAGTTGTGAGTGTTTCGATCTCCGTTCCATCGATGAATATTGAAGTGAAAGCATTGAAATGCCACTAAGAAAAGCAGAAGTAAATGCGACAAAATAAACACACACCAAGATAAGAGACACGCAGGGAAATATTAAGTAAGTCATTGACATTCTTTTTCGTGTGTTTATGCTCGTTTCCAATTGTTGTTGCATCAATCAGTGCATTTATGCTTTTCGATGATGTGTTTAGGAAGTTGAAAGTGGTCAATTCAACATATTAGATGTAGATCCAATTCAAATAATTTATCGAAAATGGTCGCTCACAATTGGTTCCATTTTATTCATGCAGCACAACAATTGGCATGGACTTGACAAACGACATTTTTGACTTCGACCGATGCACAACGTCAGTAATTGTATGAAGTGTATGTTATTTGGTTCAAGTGCAGGTTTATATTCGAATTAGGCTCATTTCCATAGCTTGTCGCGCCTGCATTTCCGTTCCTCTAATTTCTTCGTAATTCATGTTAATGTTTCGGTGTTCGCCTTTCTTTTTTCTATATTTCGTTAAGTTTTTCATCCAATTCAGTAAACTGGAAGCGTTTAATTCGGTGTATTCCCCGAAATTGTGTGACACCGAAAAAAAATTGTTACTTGAAAAATGAAGTGACAGCTGAGCTAGGCTAAGGATGGCTTCACTAAAGCAGAAAAAATAAAATTAAGCGATAGGGAAGGCATGAAATGTGTTAATAAATTCGTGTCGGAAGCATCGAATCAAATTTCAGCCATTGATTGTGGATCGATGTTGCGCACGCACTTCGAAATTGAAACGCGTTAATTCACTTCGAAAAGCATCAAGCGTGAGAAAGAGAGAGAGGCCCATCGATGGGCCAGTGCAATGCGATCATACATTTTGTGGGTCAGTGACCGATGCATCGTCTTTTCGTATGCACTCTGCTGTTGGTGCTGCTGCTTCTTCTTCACTTTTCGGTCGCAGTTTTCCACTCTCTCGCAAATCAGCAGCGAGTGAGACGGAAAGAGAGAGAGAGAGAGAGAGAAAGAGAGAGAGAGAGAGAGAGAAAGAGAGAGAAAGAGAGAGAGAGAGAGAGAGAGAGAGAGAGAAAGAGAGTTCATATGCGTTCCGTACGTTCCGGCCAGGATGAATGAACTTAGCGAGCGAGAAGGAGAAAATGCAAACACAAATGATATGTAAAATTGATACAATCCGTTATTCACTCACGATTCGCGCGCGCGCACACACACACTCAGCACACAACGTGCATCGACCAATTTCCATCACTCCAACTTTGCACACGATACGTTGCTATTTTCTGCGTCTGCCTCTCAACAAAGACTATATTCCGACAATGATGACGACGTCAACGGTATCAGCGGTGGCGGCATCGACCGCTTGCCAAAGCCAGAAATGGAAGTTCATATCTTTTCAAATACAAAAACTTCATATCGCTTTAGAATATTTCATTTTCGGTTCCGTTTCCATTTTTGTTGATCGGATGATCAAACAAAAGTGTCGAACAAAAACATTATCGCTGGAATGTTTCAAGTAATTAAATCGCGGTTAATGAGAACCATTGACCCATTGATGATTAGAATGGAGATAAGACGCAATGAATCAATAGGAACACTTACAAAATTCGGAAATATTTTCCTTTGAAGCCCAGATAGCTCGTCATTTTCGGTCAGAATTTTTATTCAAACCAAAAAAAATATTAACCAATTTGAAAACCAAATTCTCTTCAAATTCCAACCGAAATGGAGAAAGTGCTTCGAATGTTGAAATGCTATCGCTATTACTAGATCTAAACATGCAGGCCTAGTGGCGCACTCTTCATGCCGATAGCATTCCGAATGCTTCGGTGCCACAATTCAATGAATTCCATTCGTGTGTTATGCGCGAAGCTGAAAGCTTTTTAGCCATCCAACACCATATGACTGTGTGCGTGTGTGTGTGTGAAAACTGAAAAACCGTATTAATAATAATCAGATTGTCGAAGGTCAAAATTGTCGCACTGTATATAAGGCTAACACACTACAATTCTAAATATAGAATTTGTGTTTCGTGTGTGCGCATAGAATATTCGCGCCTAAAGTATGTTGTATGTATGAAATATTCTTTTTTCTATGTGTGTTTTTTTTTACTTTTGGGCTAAATTTTAAATCATATTCGCCTTAGGGCAACAGAACATATGCTCAATTCAGAAGAAGAAGAAAAAAAAGCTATTGATTTCACTGTTGATTTATACATAACATTGAAGCTAATTTTTAGATTCGATTTCGTATGAGTGGAATTTTGCATTTTTTTAAACTTACCGTCAACACCATTCGATTGGATACAAGTTTTCCATCAGAACAAAGAAATAAAAATATTCACTCACCTGAAATGAAATAGAGAGAAGGATATCAAATAAGTTTTCATTGCAAATAGAAAATTAGCGAAATGAATTAACGAAAATGCTGAAATAATAAAAGAAAAAGAATCATTTCCCACATTCGAGTCTGAATTGAACTCAAATCCTAACGCTAAATTCTATCAAGAACAAAGACAACATATGAGACATCATATTTGCGCCATCTCATGAACAATTCCTGTACGACATTTCTATTGCATTGCACTGCCATCTATTGATCAAGCATCACACATGGACAATGTTCTTGAGGCTCCCTGAATTAATCCCGTGGCTCCATATGACTTAGTTGTTAAAGCAAAATTTTGGGATCTAGGATTTATTCACATATTAAGAATGGATTTATTCACAAATTTTGGTAAATTTTCATTCATTTACTCGATTTTTTTTAGTTTGAATTCCTTCAAAAAGCTCATTGATTTGAGCAAATTTGTTTATGTCGAGCACACAAAATCCCCAAGACATTAGCAACCTTAACACTATATATTCTGTTATCGTTACTACTAAATCAAACGTTGAATCTAAACTGTTGCCATAAAATAAAAATCAAAATCTAAATGGCTCCATCAGCGTTACAGAATCATCGACGTTTCATATTGTTAGTTCCATATTAGTTCAAAAGATAGCAAAGTCTTTTCATGCGTCTCGATTTAATCGATCGACAAGTGCAACATATTGTGAAGTCTTTTTGAACGAAAATTCCGTTTGATATGCTTCTGTGTGCCTTTTGTTTGGTTTTGTAACTTGGCAATTACACATAATTATATATAAATAGAAAAGCGGAGTGATGGCAATTGAATGGCGATGATCCGTATGAAAAAAGCACCCCATTATCTTGGGTTGTGCCATATCAGTGAGTTGAGTGTGATTTCATTTCATATCATTTTCTTCGTACCCTTTATTTTGAAGATTATTTCCAAGAAACACGTAAAAGATTTGAAAATTGGTGTTTTTTTTTTGAATACGTAATGGATTGTGCGCGAAAAAGCCATTTGTCGCAATGAAAAGAGTATCACTCGGGTTTGTTGCGATTTCTTTGTTCCAGGGTTTCATAACAATCATAATAATAATACAAAAATGTGATGAAGCCATGCGTGCTCCATTGCTGTGTACACACAAAGTCTACGAAAAATGTCACACAAATACTGATTAGTGAAGTTAAGTTCGACAAATGAAACGAAACTAAAGACAGAAAATGAAGACTGAAATAAAATAGCAGTATTATGTATAACAAAGCTTCACAATATGAAAACCGGGCACACGCGGAGAGAAAATTCACAATTAAGTTTGCCTTGGGTCATTGGCCGAACAACATTTCTAACCTTGGAATCACGCTCCACCATACACACACACACACACCACACACACACACACACACAAAAAAACTAATGAAATGAATACAAAAACAATTCTAAAAATTGCAAACAAACAAACGAACGAACGAACGAAATGAGAGAGAGAGAACCGAAAGAGAAATGGAGTAGAAGTGAAACGACGAACGATTGAGCGAGCCAGTGATGAAAAGTAAAACATAGCGCGCGTACAAACCAAAACCAGTGAATGTAATCGCTCTTTCGTTGCACAAACTCTCTCTCTTTCTCTCGCGTGCACTCATCGGCGGGGTAAACGATGGAAATGACTGAATTACGGCATCATACCAACGAAACCGAACTTGCAAAACTTACACAATTCATCGCTTATTTGCTTGCGTATCGTTGTTTTTTGCTTCGTTCGATGCAGTTGTTGTGTTGCACTCGCCGATTCACAAGAATAGAGGCAATAAAGCACAAACAAAGCGATAAAGATCAATTGCTTCAATTCGAATTTCATGCCCATTTTCAAAGTGGGTCTAGTCAAGTGACTACCAAATGATAACATCATCGAAATATATGTGCTACTCTATGAAAAGCAATGAATAACGAAGCAAACAACAGCAGAAACGAGAGAGAATAAAATTCAACGAACGAACGAACAACTACTCTACATCAATTGAGAACGTGTATGCTCGGATGTGGGCAGCTCATGAATAAATAGCGCAAATGCAAACAATTGATTTTAATGAATTTTCAGTCGCTCTCATGAAAAGTCATTGCACTTTTCGCCAATGCATACGCTTTGCATGATACTGACCTCAATCTATTCTTTCCAGATCGTCACATTCGACTTCGTCAAACTTTGCTCGTTTTCTTCTTCTTCTTCTTCTTCTTCTTCTTGAAATCATTGCGAGAAACATTTTTTCTATTAGATATTTTTTTCTTATTTTTTCAGGTCATTCCATTGAAGCAAACTGATCATAATTGCCGTAGCGTTTTTGATTGAGACAAGATAAAGAATGTGATCGTTTGTAGAACTTATCGAAAACTCAAAATTAAAAGTGTGTTGTTTTGAAAATTCATTTGCAAAAATCAACGATGATTTAGAGCCATTTCGACCGATTCTTAGGGAATTCAACTGTGCCCATTTCATTTCTAATAATCAGTTAAAATGTCCGTATATAATCTGGCTTTTTCTTTTTTTGGAAAAATTTACTGAAAATTCAATGTAAATGTCGACCTACCGCCCGAAATTCACTGTTTTGCGGACGCAAAATGATGAAAACTTGCATTTGAAATGGCTGTGCCATTGACGTGCCACACACATGAATCGGTAAGAATAATCTTGACCTGCCAAATTGAGTGAAAATAAATGTGAAACATAGAGTTTTCTTTATATGGAGTTGTTGTTGTTAAGTCCATATAAAAAAAACTTTATGTTTCACATTTATTTTCACTCAATTTGGCAGGTTAAGATTATTCTTACCGATTCACATATAAACACACACAAACGGAGAGAGAGAGAAAAACAAATTGAATTTTGCACGAGAGCACAACGAACAATTGCATTTGGCATGGTATAATTCCATTAAGTCGAACACGGTCAATGTTCATGACTAGAACATTATCAATCGCATTTGTTCATGAAAAATGCCAGATGATGATGTGAATATTCGCATCAAAATGTGCAATTATTCTCAATGCAAATTGATCTCGCATAGTCAGTGCTCGTTCGCGCGCTTGTCAGCCATCATTTTGGAGGTGAAGAGCCGTACATTTAGCGAGTTCAGTTTCCACTAAATGTTTGATTTCCATTTCGATGCTATGCGCTACTTTTTATTACTTAATCATATTTTCTCTCTCTCTCTCTCTCTCTCTCTTCGTTCACGTGACGCTAGCAAATATGAAACAATGTGTGATACATACATAATGGAAACTAAAGCTCTAATTGAAACACAACAACATCTTGCATGTAGCAGATACAAACACACACACACAGCGATAATGAAATAGAAAATTGCAAATCGCTCAACTATTCTCGTTGCATGGACGTGGACGCACAAATACATGCATCGCATGCGACAATGTGTTGCACATAGAACTTATAAAATGGGGAATCTTAACCTCATTGCGGGGTTGATGAACGACAATTGGAGCGAGTTTATGTTTTCATAGTCACAGAGCGCGCGAGCGAGCGATATACACGTTAGTGTTACATTTGCTACTATCGACGCTTCAAACTCTATTGCATCTTGCATTTGTTGCTGCTGCTGTTGTTGTTGTTGTTTTTCTTCATCATTTCTTGCGTTTCGCTCTCGTATCTACTCATTTTTCATTTCATTTCAACGCCTTGCATCCGCACTAATGCCATCGCATTATTCGTCATTTAACGAATAAATCCATTATATCGGCACAATCTCGACATTTGGCATTCATCTCAGTTGTTGGATTTTTTCGTTGTCGTTGTAGTTGTCGTTGTTATTTTATTCAAGCGACAATTCGAACGACCGTTACTTATCGAATGGCACAGAGCTCCATATGCATATAACTACTATTTTCGAGATAAATAATGAGCAACCGTTCACATTCACTGCCGCTAACACCAAGTTTCATTCAACTAAATTATAATTTCAATGTTGACGTTGAATGCAATTATAATTACGTGCGCTGCGGATTTCCATTTGAATTCAACAGATTGATTTTATTATGTTCACCTGCTTTTCATTTCAAGTTTATTCAAGTTTTTTGACCCAATCCAACGATATACATTTTATGACTGAGTTTCAGTTTTCTTGTTGCTATTGCATTCAATATTTCGAATTTTTTGACAGCATGATTCAGAAGAATTTGATAATAATTTTCTTTTTCGATTTCAATACCAAGATTGAATGAATCATTTCAACATTCGTCTTGACTTTAGGTTCCAGATTAAATATCGTTACAAGAGTAGAATATACTCGATAAATCCAATGAACTCGATTCTTTTTCTTATAAAAGTTTTCTTTTATTCATTTCAACCAAACAGTATACATATATTTCGATATATTTGGATCGATCGAAAATTCTGGTCTTTCAACTATTTCATTCGCTGAAAAAAGTGTTCAACAGAAGCCTGGTTGTGACTTTTTGCACGCTAATTTTCTTGTTTATTTACATGAGCGATAAGAAGGTTTAAAGCCGTCATCGTCTATGATTATTTGTTTAAAAAAATCCATAGTCGTCGATGAGTGTGGTTGCATCGAAAACAATAACTGAACACACTGTTGGCTCGACAGTGCGATTGCAGTGTGCAACGTCAAGCGCAGTTCAAATTCAATGTTTGCGAATAACTGATAATCTCGTGTATGTTTGCATTTTGCCATTGTTGTGTAGAAAAAGCAAAGAGCGTGTGCGAGTCCGGGTGCAATCCAATGTGAATGAGCGGGAGAGACAGACAGGGAACGAAGAGATATGGCTGCATCGATACTTATGTGCATCATTGCAAACATACACATACACAGAGGGAGACGAATGTAAAGTATGTACAAATATTCAATAGAAGGGCACACACACTGAGAGACTTATAGGATTCGGGCGAGTCAGAGCGCAAAGGAGACGAAAACGACGGGAGAAATTTATGCATTGAAGGTCGTACATTGGCAGTGCGTTCACCTTAGTTTGTGCGATTGAGAAAAATGTAGGCCGCATGCATACGAAACACATTCACGATCACTCGCGAAAACTGAACAACAAAACACATCTCGGGCGCGTAAACACACATAGAGAGAGGGAGGGAGAGCGAGAAACAAACAGAGAGGAAGATAGCACAGTGTGTGAAATGTGCATTTACCAAATACATGCACGCGTTTCGCTTAGTATTTCGTTAGATTGTATGGGACTTGAAATATTAACAATCGTCGAACGCGAAAATATAGAAACGGACAGAAATCGATGATATCATCCAACAGCTTTATCCGCACTGTATGCACTTTGCTTTCGTCTCACTCAATATATAAAATGCGATGTGAGTGTGTTTTCTGTTGCTGCTGCTGTTGTTGTTGTTTGTTTATAGATATACAACAGCATAGTGAAAGTCGTGCAAAAAACACGAATATACATATCGTAATCATCTGTATTTGCATCGATCCATAACATGAGTTAAGCTATAGTTTCGTACTATTTCTCTCTTTTTATTTTTCGGACAAACAAAATGCAAATGGATGAATCGACGTGAGCCGCCGAGTCACAACCCGTATCAGAATCAACATGGCAATGGCATGATGTAGATCATTTGTTCTTTTCCAGTCACTGTCGTACAATGTTCAATTTTGTCCGAGCTTCTTTCGATATTGCGTTACTTTATTCAATTTGTTTTCTGTTTTTTTTTCTTTTCATTATTAAATTACACTCTCTCAACAGGCATTGAATTTACCGGTGAATGGATTGAATGAAACAATCACCGCTGATCAGATTGACAGACAGATGATGGGCAACAGGCAATGGGTTGTGTCAAGTGCAATTTTAAAAGAGAGACGATTTGTTAGTTTCCATAGGCGAACACAGCCACGATCAAAGCCTTCAAACAGACACACAAAATCGAATGCACGACCAGTAGCACCGAATGAACAGAAATGACAGGCCAAACTATCATCAGAATGAATATAAAGGAGCCGATAATATGGTTGTCTATGCGCTTTACGACACATATGCCAGTGTGCAGTGTTGTTTTTCTCCATTGCAGTGCATGTGCTGGATGTGTGAGTGTGCGAAAAGATCGCAAATAATAATACGTGCAATGTCAAACGTGACCTTCGTTTCTCTTTCAATTTGCTTGAATGAGAATGCAGTACGATGAACTCGAATTGTATTCGACCTATTTGCGCCCATACAATTTAAACACGAGCACATTCAATTCGCGCAACTCACACTGAGACACACACACACAGACAAAGACACAAACACACAATTCAACTGACTCGAGCATCGATATTATTAGCAATTGCAAATATAACCATACAACTGACTCTCTTGACTTCATAGTCCACAAGCGCATATGGCACGCGCAAAATAATCTATACTCAAATAGAATGCAACGATTGTAGCACACACAAATGTGTTGAATGACAAGCGGCAGTGGCGGTGGCGGTGGCGGTGGCGGCTGAGGCAATAAAAAGCAACAGTCTCGGCTATATGTGAACCGTGAAAAGAAAAATAAAACGTAGCGCAAGGGAGACACATTCAAATTATCCTGAGATGGTGAATTACATCGAATGGATTTGTTTTTTTTTTCTATGTCTTGTCATTGAAATTCTATCGAATTTGATGATAAGATCCGTGATGTTAAGCAGTCCCAGGATTTTCATCGCACATTTTGCCTATTGTACTTGTGAGACATTCAACCAATCAACGGTCGCTTTTTTGCTTTGGCGTTTTGGCCTTGCCTTTTATTTAGCGAGCAATGCTCCATTTGTCGACGCCATACAGAAGAATCAGAAAAATAATTTTACTTGAAAATCCACACTGAATGTACCCAAAAATTGCTTTTTGTGAATGGATCGAAACTGAAATGACTCTTGCGTTATGGTTTTATTACCTGATTTGTCAAAATTTCATAACCCGGTACATACATTATTGTTTCTTTCAACTATTTTCAGCTCCGTTTATGAGCTCGTGTCAAAGTCATTTTCGATAATAAATACCAGAACCATGTGTGTTGATCTAATATCAGGATTTCTATTTTAAGTCATGTTCAATACTGTTTCGGTTTTTTCTCTCCTGCTCTCGCTCTCTCTCTCTCTCTCTCTCTCTCTCTCTCTCCAGTTTGTTGACAGTGGCAAATAGGAGAGATAGATATGAGAAATGGAATTGCATTTGCACATACACATTCAAATAGAAATTCTAGTGCGCGAGAGAGCTTATTGGTTGTGTCGTCGCGCTTACACTAGCACTATTATTATATTACAGGGTGTTTAAAATTTATGCGTTTGACTAGCGATAATGTATATAGTTCTCTGTGTGAGAAACTAGGCCATGGATTTGCGGTCAACGTTCGAACTTCGGAATTATATAACAACAGCACAAGTCAGAAAGTGAAAAACGGAATTGACCGAATTTGTCGAATGAGAACAACGATGAATTATCAATTGCCACTTGAATTTGAGTGGCTCAAGGATGGCTGGCTGGATGGATGGATGGAACGGGATGGAATGGATGGTTCTGCTTATTGTGGAGTGTTACAATACAGAGAATGATGATGAATTCGTCTCATACCTGCTAATACACGTCCGATTAAACGTTCGGTTTCTCTGGGATCGGTAAACAAAATTTCTCGTCTGCCAACCGTCATTTTATTTCAAATTTTTGCCTGCTCACAAAGTCACCTTTTCTCTCTCTCTCTCTCTCTCTCTCTCTGAGATTCTTCGTTTTACTTGTTTTAACACAAACACTTAAATTGTCTCTTGTTGATGTTCTCTGTAGCGATTTCGGCTTCGATTCAGTTTAAAATTGATTAGAGTCTTTTGATGTTCTCTATTTTATATCTCTAGGTACACTTTTGCATGGTGTGTGAATTATTCTGATGTGACGACGATTTATTTAAATGGAAAATCGATGAGTGATGATATTATCACGTTACTTGACGAATTTTCTTTCCTTTTTGTTTCTTATCTTACGCAATCGATAGATTATTTATTATATTTAAAGCATAAAAATTTACGATTATGATTTATCTTATTTAAATCACTGATTTCATCATCGAAATACGTTGAGATTTCAGTTGAACGAAAATTTCATTTCAATGCAAATTCGGAGAAAAAAAAAATTGCGGTGTGGATGATCAGTGATGTTGAGGTGGTAATTGGTTTGTCGTTGTGTTGGAATTTTTAAAAAAATTATTGTTCTAAAAATGTTTCAGTTTAACACGCTTAGACATTTCGATAAATTCTATGATGACATTCGGTGGTTTAATGAGTTGAAATCATATCCGAGTTCGCCATTTTACTCCAAATACAAATCTCATATTGTACTCAAGTCGAACACACGTTTTGTACAGATTGTTTTTTCCCGCCTTATTTTAATGAATATCACTTGTTTCTCCCTTTGTCCCTTTCTCTCTCTCTCTCTCTCTCTCTCTCTCTCTCTCTCTCTCTCTCTCT